>NC_060952.1:48457656-48459635 GCF_022045245.1 Lucilia cuprina | reverse complement strand
AAAGCCTAAGAGCTATAACAGACAATAAAATCCATCATATTTTATGTTACTAAAATAAGAATTAGAAATGTAAATAAGTGTAATAGATTGTTAAATAGAAAGAAAAAATTTAAATTTAGGAGCCGAACAGATAACTATTGATCCACAAAACCTTAGATCAGAAAGATGTTAAACAAAATTGTCTCAAAATTCTTATATTGTAGCATATTACGGTCTAAATATCTAAACATTCTGTGGGAGTTGATTCAGGCCAGTTGCATGCATTATATCCAGCCTTATCGCTCGTCGGAGGGGAGGTTCGTTGCCTGTCACTTCGTGTAAAACTCGCTACTATAAAAATTTTAAACTTATGCATGCTAAATGATTAAGAGAGCTCAAGAAAAATAAGAAAATTGAATATATTAAAAGAAAACTGATAAAAACAAAATATAGACTGAATCTTAGTTGTTATTGACCCAATCACTAGCCCACCCAACCATGATTACTAAATTTATACCTTACAAAAAAAATCTATTAGTAATCCATTCTCAAAAAAAAAAAAACAGCTAAATTATATACCAAATAGTTTCAAATCAAACAGTTAATTTTAAAATTTAACACAAAATCATTTTTGATTTATTAAAAACAAAATTTCAAATTAAAAATCTTGACATATTTATTTTATAAAATAGAATTGGTTTTGAATTTCTTAATTGTAACTGAAAAAACTAAAGGAAACAATTTGATTCGCAAAAAAAAAATAAAAGCAAAAAGAACAAGAATAAATCTCTTAAATTGAACAAAAATTTAACAATTGTTTCGACTATGTAGTCATTAACCCCTATACAGTGTTACTAAAAATAATTCGTACAATTAATTTGGGAACCATATTAAAACCATCATATAATATTACCAAATTGATAAACTTAAAATTTTTAAGTATTTTCAAAGTTATAATTTTCATTAAATGCTAATTTTTTTATATTATTTAATTTAATAGATTAAACAGAGAAACATGGTCACCCAAATAACAAAAAGAAATAAATAAAAAAATCAAACAAAAGCTTTACAGAGAACAATGAGAAAAATTTCCAATAAAAAAACATTAAGAGACTTACATTAATTAGTTCATGTTCTGTTGCTCCCACGCCGAAAGATCTTTCGATGAGTACAGCATGTATTACAGCTTTAACTTTTTTTAAGAGAGAGTTAGTGAAGTTCTCTGCAACCTATTTTTTTTTTATTTTTTTCAATTTCACAAATATTATTAGAATTTATCAAAATTATTTATTTATTTACTATTTTTAGTTTAATGATTATTTTACTTAATTACATATAATCCAATTACATTATTTTTTTAATGCACAAAAAAAAAACATAAAAAAAACAATTATGTATTTAACAGAACTCTCAGACAGAACACAACGTTAAACAAAAGCTGAGAGCATACATTAAAACAAACACATACATTTACATGCGTATGATTTAGGCATTAATGTTAATGCAATTGCATTATAGGTAGGTAAGCTTGTTTATTGTTTTTTTTTTAAATTACAAGAAATTCTTTCTTTACACTGACCGACGGTAAATAAAAAAAAACTAAACACTTAACTATGTAATATTTTAATTCTAAAGTATTATCTTTCTCTTCTATGTTTTTGATATTTTTTTTTGCAATTATTTTAAATACAACTTTGTTTTTTTTCTTATATTTTAATTATTTTTAGGGTTTCATTTCCTTTGGTTTTAAATCAATTATTTATTTAGTTCTAAACAAAGATCTTAATTTTTTTTTTACATTTAAATATTTTTTCACAAAACTGTCACTTCTTATTTATTCCTTTTTTTTCTACGTGAATTTTTAATTTTTATATTTTTCTAACTTTCTGTATTTTTTTTTTTTTAGAACTTTGTTAAACCGTGTCAGCTGAACTTGTTTGTTTCGGATATATTTTGTTAGTGTAATTTATTTTTTTTATTTTATTTTTTTTCTGTAACTT
>NC_060952.1:48400447-48457556 GCF_022045245.1 Lucilia cuprina | reverse complement strand
TTTTTCTTTCTATTTAACAATCTATTACACTTATTTACATTTCTAATTCTTATTTTAGTAACATAAAATATGATGGATTTTATTGTCTGTTATAGCTCTTAGGCTTTCGACTTTAACCTTTTATTTCGTGTTACTTTTCTACTTCTCCTCCTTCTCTTTCAGTATTTTTATTAAAACATTTTATATCTAATAGGAATTTAGATACTGGACATTTGAGCTAGTTCTAACCATAGTGATATTTGTTTTAATAAGTGTACTCTAATCTACTTTTGAAGGAAATAGAAAGGTTAGAGAAAATTCTATCCTCAAAAGTAAAAACTTTTGTATTTTAATTTTATTTTCGAATATATTAAATTTTTAACAGTATAATAGCAAAATGTTTCATACACAGCAGATTATAGCCATTAGTTAAAACAAAATCAAACAGTTAAATGTTATATCGTAAAATGAAAAAAATTTATATACAATATAAAAATATTTTATTTTGTATCTTACTTTTGCACTTACTTTTTTATTATTTATTTCTATTTTGCTGCTTGTTTTATTTTTTTTGTATGACTTTATTATTTTAATACATTTAATCATTTTATCAAATTCACTTCTTATTTATTTTTATCGATTTTTTTAAATTTTTATCTAGTTTTATTTATTTCTTTTTCATTTGAATACTTTTGAAAAATCTTATTTAATTAAATTACTTGTTTTTCTTTAAATCAAATCAACTTTTAATACTCTTCGATTTTCTAAAAAAAAAGTTTTGTTTGATTTTCTTTTGTTTATTTCTATTGTTATTTTCTTATTTTTTATGTTTAACATTGCAACTACATTACAAATTTGGATTTTTGTTCAGATTTTTCAATCTTTCATTCATTTCAGAATTAATTTTTACTATTTTACATTTCTTTTTTAAATTAAATAAACATTAGCATAGATTTTTCATTGTGTTTCAAGCAAGTTGTCTTCTATTATTACGTATACGCAGAGTTGGTTTTTTTTTTGCTTTTTAAAGAATTACATAATACTCTTAGAAAATTTTTCGCAACTCTTATTGTGTTAATTTTGATGAGATTTCTTTTTTTTTGTGAATGGGCCACTAGCAAATAATTTGAACATCTAATAGTTTAATAGCTTTCCTTTTATGTTAGACTGAGTACTATTAATAGCATTTCCATATCCTGGAAGTCAAAATTCCTTTTTAAAACCCAAAACAATTTGTAATTCGTATAGAATTAATACAATTTTTCGATTTTAGCACATTTTAGTTCTTTTCAACGATTAATAGCAGCTATTAATTATTCTTTGCTTGGCAAATTACTTTTGGATTGATTTTTTTTTAAATTTGATTTTTTTTGAGTTTTAAAGAAAATGAATCGTGATAGTCTTGCCCCTAGTGACAAATCCACTTCATGTGAATTATGTCGATGTCTTATTTCGTCAAAAACTAGTCAAATACAAACGTGTTGTGGACATATTTTTCACAGAACTTGTTTGTCAAAAAGTTTGAAAACAAGACCATATTGCCCGATTTGTAATACTCGTGTTGTTACTGAGCCGACCACAGAAGGTTCAACTGGAGTTACAACACGTTCGAAAGCCAGTGATCTGTCTTCAACAGAACCATCTGAGGTTTTAAGCTCCTCGTTTAGAGGACCCTCAACGCCTCGCCAAGTTGAAGGAGATTCTCTCCAAATCCAACCAGCATTGGTTCCCACCAAACATAATACTTCCAGCTCTGGTTCGCCGGCTTCTAATCCTGCCGTGTCTAATATTCAAAATGAAGTTTTAAAAGACATGATAACAAAAATTGTTTCGGCACAACAAGCTCAACTGTTTTCAGCATTGAACAGCCAAATAGCTTCGTTAATAGAGTCAGTAGATAGTTTTATCTACAGAGTGGAGACTCTGACTGTCCAACATCTTCGTGATGTTTGTAGAAGAAGGGAATTTTTCATGGCCGACATCCGTAGAAAACATGGGCTTAATTTGTCAAGAGCGGCATCAATTCAGAAACGTATCTCTGAAATTGACAGGGAATTTTTGGTTGAGCCTGGAGAAAGTTTAGTTTGTGATGGTGATGAGGTTGCAGAATTAAATTTAGTTTGTTGGAATTGCCAGAAACCTGGTCACAGATACCAAGATTGCCTATCGGTTCGAACTATTTTTTGTTATGGTTGTGGAAAAGCTGATACCTATAAACCTAATTGCAAACATTGCCAATCAAAAAACTTGAAAACCAGTGCACAGAGATGTGCACACAAAAAAACCACTCAGGAAACTGAAATATAATTTCAATTTTACAAAAACCCAGCTTTACCGAAAATTTTAATATAACTAAAAATCTTACCACTTCAAAATCTTTGAAATCACCCGGATTTGACTCACTCAAACAGTTTTCAAATATTCCCCAGATTTTCAAACCTTTTCACACTAGATTGCGAGAATATTATCAGATTAGGAATCGAATTTTTAAAGATAGTCCTAAACCTAACAGATCATCTCTACGTATGCGAAACTTTTGGCAAAAGGTCAAGCAATTTAAACACAAATTTGTCGCATCCGTGTTGGATAGACCATGTGATGTAAGACCATATGCTGAGGTTATTCTCTTTGGCAAAAATATCTTAGGGTTGTTAGATACGGGAGCGTCAATTAGTTGCATTGGGTCTGAAGCTGCAAGAGAATTTTTGTCTTCAGGTGTTCCTTATAAAAAAATAAGCTCATCTATAAAAACTGCTGATGGTAGAAGCCAGAATATAGTTGGTTTTGTAGAAACAAAAGTTATGTTTAAAGGTATTGAAAAACCGATAACTATTTTTGTGATTCCAGGTCTAGAACGCAATTTATTTTTAGGAATAGACTTTTGGAAATTATATGATTTGCTGCCTAATAGTATTAAACAGTTTTCTCCTTCAAATACGTCTTCTTTTGTTAATGAAATTATTGAACAAATTCCTTTGTCACCTATACAAAAGCAAAGAATTCAACAGGTTATTAATCTGTTTCCGTCCTTTGCTAAAGAAGGTCTTGGTAAAACGAGTGTCTTGAGCCATACTATCGATACAGGAGATGCTAGGCTCATAAAGCAAAGACATTACCCTGTGTCTCCTGCCATTGAGAAGTTAATCTACGATGAATTGGACAGGATGTTAGCACTAGGCGTTATCGAGGAATCCAATAGTGCGTGGTCTTCTCCAGTTGTTCTTCATAGAAAGCCTGGGAAGAATAGATTGTGATTAGATAGCCGGAAGTTAAACTCGATCACAGTAGGCGATGCTTATCCTCTTCCACAAATTGACGGAATCCTGAGTAGACTACCAAAAGCCGAATTTATAACCAGTCTAGGATGCTTTTTGGCAAATTCCGTTAGAGCTGGGATCTAGAGAGAAGACAGCATTCACTGTTCCTGGGAGATCGCTGTATCACTATACTGTAATGCCTTTTGGGCTTTGTAATGCCCCACAGACCATGTCTCGTCTCATGGATAAGGTGATACCGCCATCCCTTAGGACAGAAGTGTTCGTGTATCTCGATGATCTTCTGATCATTTCGGATACGTTTGAAAGGCATCTTGAGGTTCTAAGGGTTATTGCAGGTAAAATTCGGGAATCTGGACGGACTACTAACGTAGAAAAGAGTAGATTTTGTGTACCGGAAGTAAAATACTTGGGTCATTTGGTTGGTAATGGGGTTATTCAAACAGATCCGGAAAAGGTGTCCGCCATAACAGATTTCCCAGTACCGCGATCTGTAAAACAAGTTCGAAGATTTCTGGGAATGACGGGATGGTACCGGAAATTTATTAGGAATTATGCTTCTATTACTACGCCTATGACTGATTTGTTGAGTAGTAGAAGAAAATTTGTTTGGACCGATGAAGCTTAAAAGGCTTTCGAGGTTTTAAAGTCTCATTTGAGTACCGCTCCTGTTTTACATAGCCCTGATTTCACCAAACCATTTTTCATACATTGTGATGCTAGTAAAACAAGTATAGGAAGTGTACTGGTTCAGAAGAATTCGGAAGGTGAAGAGGTTCCTGTGGCATCTATGTCCAAGAAACTTAATCAAGCTCAACGAAACTACTCAGTAACCGAACAGGAATGCTTGGCAGCTTTGCTAAGCATTAAGAAATTCAGACCATATGTCGAAGGACATAAGTTCACAGTCATCACTGACCATGCGTCATTGAAGTGGCTTATGTCTCAGACAGATCTGAGTCCGCGGCTTGCTCGATGGACTTTAAAAATGCAGGGTTACAAATTTGATATTCAGCATAGGCGTGGTAGTTTGAACATAGTTCCTGATACTTTATCTAGGGCCAACACTGACGACCTGTCCGCATTAGGGATTGGAAGTTTGATAGATTCTGACAGTGACACTGGGGTTTTTGTAGATCTGGATTCTACTCATTTCAAATCAGAAGAATACAGACAGCTTTTGAACAAGGTTGGGGAAAAATTGGACCAGATGCCGGACTTAAAGATAGTAGACGGTTACCTTTAAAGACGTACTGAACACGCTAAAGGAAAAAAATTGCATGATGACTTATCATGGAAGCTTTGGATTGCAAAGGAAATGATTCCTGATGTTTTGTTTAAGGCACACAATAGTTCATTATCAGCACATGGTGGAATAAACAAAACCGTTGATCGAATTAGAAGATTTTATTTCTGGCCAAACTTAGTTGTTGACGTCAAGAACTATATAAACAACTGTGAAATATGTAAAACTACAAAACATCCGAACCAAGTTCTTAGACCGCCTATGGGGAAAACTGGGGAAACTCAACGCTTCTTTCAAAAGATTTTTATTGATTTTTTAGGTCCTTATCCTAGATCGCGAACAGGAAATGTAGGAATTTTCATTGTATTAGACCATTATTCTAAGTTTCCGTTTTTAAAGGCCGTAAAAAAACAAACATCAGATGTTGTAATAAAATATTTAGAGCAGGATTTGTTTCACACATTCGGTGTACCTGAAACCATTGTTTCAGACAATGGTTCACAGTTTAAGGCCAAGCAGTTTGGGGATCTTTTGAAAAGATATGGGGTAAATCACATGTTTACAGCCGTACATGCACCTCAAGCCAACGCTGTTAACAGATCAGTTTTATCTGCAATAAAATCATATGTGAAGCCAGATCAAAAGAATTGGGATGAGCTTCTTAGCAACATAAGCTGCGCCCTACGCTCAGCAGTTCATTCAGCTATTGGTACATCACCCTATTATTTGACCTTTGGTCAACATATGGTTACAAATGGTGCTACGTACTCATTGTTAAGACAGTTGGATATGTTAGATGATCGGTCTGTGCGTTTTGATAGAAATGATTCATTGCAAATTATGGCCAAGAAAGCTTCAGAACTAATGCAAAAACAGTTTGAACGCAACGAAAAGTCTTACAACCTAAGATCCAAAGAGGTGTCCTATGATGAAGGTCAAGAGGTTTTCCGCCGGAATTTCAGGCAAAGTAATTTTGAGCAGGGTTATAATGCGAAACTTGCTCCGACATTTGTCAAGGCTCGTATACGTAAAAAGATAGGTAATAGCTACTATGAACTGGAGGATTTGAGAGGAAATTTGTTGGGGAATTATCATGCCAAGGACATTCGGCAGTAATGTTCAAGAACCAACTCTGATTTTTCTTAAATGCAAGCGTTATCAGTTTTGTGGTTTGATTCCTTCAAACCCCAAAGTCTGATTTTAGGCAGGGGGAAATGTAATGTCGCTTGCTATGATTCAATATTTTCGAAAAATCTATATGTTTTTTTATAAAATAAATAACCATATTGTTTGTTTTTTATTTGAATGGCTTCATTTCCGTTGATAAATCTTAACAGAGCTGTTTACCTTTTGCACAATGCCATCTGTTGGGGCAAAGCGAAAGCAATGAATTACTCCTATCGTTGAATTGACGTTTGCATTGATTTTTGTTTATGAAAATCTAACTTTATTTTGGGAGAAGAAATGTTAGTTTTCCAAACCGCTAACTTGCGGACGCTAACCAAGGCTTCATTGGCGCTTTAGAGTAGATTTTCTGCAATTTTTTCTGGAGAATCGCTTAAAGTCAACATTAAAAAGTTTTTTTTAAAGACAAAAAGTTTAAAATTAAAAGTTTTTTTAATTCAATTTTTTTTTAATTCCGGGCAAATTAGCCAAAATTGTGAGTATTTCATCAAAATTAATCAACGTTTCGTACATATGTCTTTGCTTTTTTTATTAAACAATAGGCATAAAATTATTGTTTGCTTTTTATATTTTTTATAGTTTCTGAGAGAATCGAAAGCATATATTTTTTTCTTTGATAGGACAGAACTTGTCCAGATCGAAAGTATTCTTCAATTTGATGGAAATCAAAATTAGATGGTTGAGATTCTTATCCAGCGATTTTTCTCCAAGCCTGGTTTTGTTTTTGTATCAAAGGTGCCAATTTTAAATGGTAATTTCAATATGAACTTAATCTCTTTATTCTTCACAAAATCTACTTTTTGTTGTTTTTTTTTTGTCTAGATTGGCACCCAATTATTGGTTTGAGTACTGTTTTTTTTTAATATTTCTGCCCAAAATACATTGCTACTGGAGAGATTAACATCGATCAGTGTCGTGATTTATCATCAATCGTCAAGTTGTGTTAAGATTGACGTGAAAATATTAATTTTTTTTCAAAATAAGAAAACAGGAAGAAAAGCCAACAAATTCGAAGAAAACAACATAAATATTAATTGTGTTGTAGAGCAAAAAAAAAAATTAAAAAAAGACATACAAATTTTAAAAGAAAATATTTAAAAATTAAAAATAAAAAAAAGAACAAAATTCCATGAGAAAAAGAAGTTACAGAAAAAAAATAAAATAAAAAAAATAAATTACACTAACAAAATATATCCGAAACAAACAAGTTCAGCTGACACGGTTTAACAAAGTTCTAAAAAAAAAAAATACAGAAAGTTTGAAAAATATAAAAATTAAAAATTCACGTAGAAAAAAAAGGAATAAATAAGAAGTGACAGTTTTGTGAAAAAATATTTAAATGTAAAAAAAAATTAAGATCTTTGTTTAGAACTAAATAAATAATTGATCTAAAACCAAAGGAAATGAAACCCTAAAAATAATTAAAATATAAGAAAAAAAACAAAGTTGTATTTAAAATAATTGCAAAAAAAATTATCAAAAACATAGAAGAGAAAGATAATACTTTAGAATTAAAATATTACATAGTTAAGTGTTTAGTTTTTTTTATTTACCGTCGGTCAGTGTAAAGAAAGAATTTCTTGTAATTTAAAAAAAAACAATAAACAAGCTTACCTACCTATAATGCAATTGCATTAACATTAATGCCTAAATCATACGCATGTAAATGTATGTGTTTGTTTTAATGTATGCTCTCAGCTTTTGTTTAACGTTGTGTTCTGTCTGAGAGTTCTGTTAAATACATAATTGTTTTTTTATGTTTTTTTATGTTTTTTTTGTGCATTAAAAAAATAATGTAATTGGATTATATGTAATTAAGTAAAATAATCATTAAACTAAAAATAGTAAATTAATAAATAATTTTGATAAATTCTAATGATATTTGTGAAATTGAAAAAAATAAAAAAAAATAGGTTGCAGAGAACTTCACTAACTCTCTCTTAAAAAAAGTTAAAGCTGTAATACATGCTGTACTCATCGAAAGATCTTTCGGCGTGGGAGCAACAGAACATGAACTAATTAATGTAAGTCTCTTAATGTTTTTTTATTGGAAATTTTTCTCATTGTTCTCTGTAAAGCTTTTGTTTGATTTTTTTATTTATTTCTTTTTGTTATTTGGGTGACCATGTTTCTCTGTTTAATCTATTAAATTAAATAATATAAAAAAATTAGCATTTAATGAAAATTATAACTTTGAAAATACTTAAAAATTTTAAGTTTATCAATTTGGTAATATTATATGATGGTTTTAATATGGTTCCCAAATTAATTGTACGAATTATTTTTAGTAACACTGTATAGGGGTTAATGACTACATAGTCGAAACAATTGTTAAATTTTTGTTCAATTTAAGAGATTTATTCTTGTTCTTTTTGCTTTTATTTTTTTTTGCGAATCAAATTGTTTCCTTTAGTTTTTTCAGTTACAATTAAGAAATTCAAAACCAATTCTATTTTATAAAATAAATATGTTAAGATTTTTAATTTGAAATTTTGTTTTTAATAAATCAAAAATGATTTTGTGCTAAATTTTAAAATTAACTGTTTGATTTGAAACTATTTGGTATATAATTTAGCTGTTTTTTTTTTTTGAGAATGGATTACTAATAGATTTTTTTTGTAAGGTATAAATTTAGTAATCATGGTTGGGTGGGCTAGTGATTGGGTCAATAACAACTAAGATTCAGTCTATATTTTGTTTTTATCAGTTTTCTTTTAATATATTCAATTTTCTTATTTTTCTTGAGCTCTCTTAATCATTTAGCATGCATAAGTTTAAAATTCTTATAGTAGCGAGTTTTACACGAAGTGACAGGCAACGAACCTCTCCTTCGACGAGCGATAAGGCTGGATATAATGCATGCAACTGGCCTGAATCAACTTCCACAGAATTTTTAGATATTTAGACCGTAATATGCTACAAGAGTTTTTGATTGGCAAGAAACTTAATTGAGTCGAATTTTATTACTATACGCGTATTTTTAAGCCAGTAATGGGCTTTAAAGTATTTTCTGATAGGGACCTTATGTTGGGGTTAGGGTCAATTAACCCTGTTCCACATAAAATTTGGTAAAGAGATTTTGGCTTGTGAAAAACTTCTGTGAAATTTCATCGCTATACTCATATTTTTAAGGCAGTAGTGAGCGTTAAAGTAGTTTTATGGAGGGGACCTTATATGGGAGGTAGGGTCAATTATAGACCGATCCACATAAAATTTGGTGGAAAGGTTTTGGTTCCTAAGATAAATACTTATGTCAAATTTCTTCGCTATATTCGTATTTTTACGCCCATAATTAACATTAAAGTCGTTTTCTGAAGGGGGCCTTATATGGGGGGAAGGGTCAATTGTGAACCGATCCACATAAAATTTGTTAAATTTTGACTTGTATAAATCTTACTTTTGTGTAATTTCATTGCTATAATCCGATTTTTAAGCCAGTAATGAGCATTAAAAAAATTTATGGGGGGATTTCTAATGGGGGGTAGGGTCAACTATGGACCGATCCACATAAAATTTGGTAGAGAGATATTGCCTAGTATAAAACTTATTTCTGGGAAATTTGGTCAAGAGATTTTGGCTAGTATAAACTTACTTCTGTTAAATTTCATCGCTTTAGTCGTATTTACATACATAAAATTTGGTTGAGAGATATTGGCTTGCATAAAACTTATGTGTGTCGAATTTCATCGCTATATTCCCATTTTTAAGCCAGTAATGAGCGTTAAAATCATTTTCAAAAGGGGACCTTATATGGGGGGTAGGGTCAATTATGGACCGATCCACATAAAATTTCATAGAGAGGTTTTGGCTAGTAAAAAACTTACTTATGTCAAATTTCATCGCTATACTTGTATTTTTAAGCGAGTAATGAGCGTTAAAGTCATTTTCTGAAGGGGACGTTATATGGGGGGTAGGGTCAATTATGGACCGATATACATAAAATTTGGTTGAGAGATATTAACTTGCATGAAACTTATGTGTGTCGAATTTGATCGCTATATTCCGATTTTTAAGCCAGTAATCAGCTATTTAGTCATTTTCTAAAGGGGACCTTATATGGGGGGTAGGGACAGTTATGGTCCTATGTCCGCCATAATGCAGAAATATTTTTCAGAAGTCAAAAAACTGACCTATGCGAAATTTTGTGGTATTTGCTTCATAAACAACGAATTTGTGAATATTTGAAGCCATTTATACAATATTCCGGGGGTACAGTTGTATGGGGGCTATGTGAAATCGGCCCCCAAACATTTCTGATCAATAAAATATATTTTGGGAAAATTTCATCTCAATATCTCTTATTTTGTGGACGCTATCGTGCCAACAACAGACAGACGGAGGGACATGGCTAGATCGTCTTAGAATCTTACGAGGTCCCAGAATATATATACTTTATGGGGTCTTAGAGCTATATTTCGATGTGTTACACACATCACCACTACACACACACTACTGGTATTTTTTCAATGAATTTGCACTGAAAAAAATATATGGCTATTTTCGATTTTGAAGATTAAATTGCACTACTTTAAATTGGGAATTTTTATAAACAAAATAATATTAATGGACATAAGAATGAGAATTTCTTTACATAGAAACAACATTTCAAATTAAAATGTACAAAAAAAGTATCAAATATGAATGGTCTTATTTACTTTCATTGTTATGCATTCTAGAAAATTATTTAGGGTGTATGTTGTTTTTGTACATTATGCTCTTGTTTTTATACCCTTCACCTTCGTGAGAAGGGTATATATAAGTTTGTCATTCCGTTTGTAATTTAAGCCATGTCCGTCTGTCTGTCTGTTGAAATCAGTTTTTAGAGGACCCCAGATATCTGCGAGATCCGAATCTTCAATAATTCTATTAGACATGCTTTCGAGAAGATCGCACTGTCTATAGCTAAGCGCATTTACAAAAACAAAAGAGTTCCAAGCGCATAGGGCTTGGGCACCCTTGGTTTGGATGCTGTTGGCGTCATTGCGTTGTTATTTTTGTTTTTCTGTGGTTTTCGTTATGTATGTATAGATGTCTGTTGGTTTATATGCCTTGTGTATTTAGTGTTTTATTTCGTTTAGCGTTGTTGTTGTTCTTTTTGTTTAGCTTTTGATGTAATAATAATGTGGTCGGGAAAAAATTTACCGAACACCGAATCCGAACTTCGGTAAATTTGTAAGTTCGGCCGAACCCGAACTTTGTTCGGTTTTCAAAGTTCGGTCGCCATTTAATCCAGCATACTTCTTATTCTTATTATTGTCTTATTATTATTCTTATATATGTCTTATTATTGTCCGACCGAACGTTCGGGTACGTGTACGGGTTCGGAGTTCAGTAAAAAGTGAGGTTCGGCCAATGTTCGGTGTTCGGAGAAATTTTGACCGAACACCGTACGCCAAACTTTTTATAAAATGTTTATTTATCATATTTTTACATCATCAAAAAAAACATGTCAGTCAGTCAGTCTCTTAAAAGAACGATAGGACTTAAACTTAACGTTTTTAACAGGCTTAAAAATTCTAATATTTTATACTTAAATTTTTTTATGAACCAAAATTTCATATAAATCGGCAAATTGAAATTTGCGAATTGTGTTAGGCATTGTAAGTATATTATCTTTATATTATATACATATAAATATATATATATATATAATATATATATTATTATATTATATATATATATATATATATATATATATATATATATATATAAATATATATATATAAATATATATAAATATATATATATATATATTATATATATATATATATATAATATATATATATATTATATATATATATATATATATATATATATATATATATATATATATATATATATATATATATATATATATATATATATATATATATATGTATATTTTGATTTCGATACACATTTCAATCGAAATTTTGATAATGTATAACAATATTATGATAAATACAAAAATATCATGATACAATATTTTGACGGTATTTAATCATAATATGATATTTTAAAATGTTTTGTCATTAAACAATTTGTTTTGCATTTTATTGTCAAAGAATCGTAATGTACACATAATTAGCGTTACAAAAAGGTAAGAAACACAAAAATTGGTTGAAAAATGTAAAAGTTATTAAAAATTCCCCAGGCCATTATCGTGTCTCAGAGCACTTAAATTTGAAATGTGATAAAAAAATAAACACATTTTTGAAAATATTCTAATAAAACATTTGTATTACTTAAAATACATCTGTAGTTACTTGAATATGAGTTTTTGTCCTTATAGAATAACGTAAACCTGTTCTCCATGCAATTTGGACGTCATTAACCCATAAACTTTAAAGGTCAAAGGACAAATTTTGTAATATTTATAATATTAATTCAGCAAATTGATAAAAAACAATTGGGTATTATAAAAAATATAATATATATAAATAAAAATAATGAAATCTAAAAAATGTATTTAAATATTATTTGCATCAAATATTTTAAAATAAAAATGGAACTGGAAAATTATATCACAACTATAGATTATGATATCTTAGTTTTTAATACCAAATTTAAATCGATTACAAAAACTATTACGGTTCAAATTAACACCATATTCAAAAAGGTTTAATGCCTAAATTTTTTTAAGCTGAATTAATGGGATTGCAAACGGGTTTTATTGAAATATGTCCAAATTGGCATGTTTTTAAACATCGGGGACATTTTGATCCCAAGGCCGTTTAAGGGTTAAAATAATTTTTTTCACTATTATTATAAATATTGGTTGTTAATAAATAAATTTCTTAAGTTTTGTGATAATCTACCTAAAAATAGAAACAATTTCGACTAGTTTTCATCAAAAATTGCAAATATTACAAAATTTGACCTTTAAAGTTTATGGGTTAATGGCGTCCAAATTGCACGAAACTCTTGATTTTTATTCAGAAATATGTGGACTAATAAATTTACAAAAGGTTCCATTTAAAATACACAACAATATAATAAAAAGGCTAAATTGGCAAAATATTACATAAAAATGTGTTTTTCTCGAAATCCGCTGAATTCAAATTGCAGGTACAGGCAAACTATAAGAGGTATTGACCTAATTTTTTTACTGTTTTATTCCCTAATCTGTTGTTCATAAATCCCTATGAGTTCTCCCAAAAATATTGAAATTTGTTTAACAAAGTATCAAAAAAACTAAAATTTGAATTTTGAAACGACCGTTATATCAATAGGTTTATGTTATTCTATAAGGACGAAAACTCATATTCAAGTAACTACAGATGTATTTTAAGTAACACAATTGTTTTATTAGAATATTTTCAAAAATATGTTTATATTTTTATCACATGTCGAATTCAAGTGCTCTGAGACACGATAATGGCCTGGGGAATTTTTAATAACTTTTACATTTTTCAACCAATTTTTGTGTTTTTCATCTTTTTGTAACGCTAATTCTGTGTACATTACGATTCTTTGACAATAAAATACAAAACAAATTATTTAATGACAAAACTTTTGTGAAAACTTAAAAAATTGCCTATTTTCCCCTTGTAAATGCATCTTCAAACTTCAGAGCCGTTGCGGCACCAGTTAACGTAATCCTATTGACCTAATTTTTTCCACGACTTATTTTTATAACCCATAGAACAATTCTAGTGGGGGACGGCCTGTAGGATAAAATTATTTTTCCTTCATACAAGCTTGGAGCACTCTAATGTTTATACTACAATCATAATTTTAACCACAGCCATGTTTTTCTCTGCGTGCTTTTACAGAGAAATATATCATTGTCAATGAGTCGTTTAAAACCCAAAAATAAAGGTATTAAGATATATGCATTTCACAAAAATAGTTTGTTATAAGAAATTTTTTCACTCTCTGGGATAAGGAATTAGTTGATAATTGGCCCAATTGCTAATTAAAGACCCTTTTCAAAAAATCTTTCGGATGTTCATATTTTGATTTTAAATGTTATAAATTTATTACTTTTTAATCATAAATGCGTTTTTCATTTAAGAAAAAAGTTCGGTGTTACCGAACTTTGAAAACCGAACAAAGTTCCGGTTCGGCCGAACTTACAAATTTACCGAAGTTCGGATTCGGTGTTCGGTACAGGGCAGCAATGGCCAGAGATTTTACACCAACGTGTAAAAAGCACGAATGGGCGGTGGCGAGTTTTCGAATAAGCTCTCCCTGTGGTCGTAAAAGTATCACCGTGAAATAAGGCCAACACGTCAGGTGTAAAGCACTTCGGCTTACGTATTTCTTTTCTTTCCGGCAACAGCAGAAAACTTATCCAGAAATGTAGATTTCACCGTTTATCAGTCTTTTTATCAACATTATCTTCCCACGATTCCAAGTGACCTCTCCAGTAACCAGGATGAGACAAAAATTGCAATACAGTAAGGGAAGTACATATTTTAAAATATTTTTATATAAAATTAAAAATATTTTATTTATTATTTACATTTTTTCACAAATGACTATGGGGAACTCTAATAGGTGGTATGTTGAATTCACAGTGCCCATATGTGTGAAGAGCCTACTTTATGTTTTCAAAAAAATAATGACATGTTTCTTCTCTATTCTTTCCCCATGGTTTAAGCAATATTAAAAAAAATCTAAAGTTGAAGTCTTAAAAGACCAACTTTTTGGGAAACAAATTTAGGAAAAAATCGAACATTTTACAAAAGAATTACAAATTTTCAAAAGATATCGACAATAGTCGTTAAAAATTTAGTTTTTCAATTGATATGTGAATTCATGGACCGATATATTGTCCATTTGACATTTCAGAGATTTTTATAAAAAACTACTCAATTATTTAAAAAAGCTTTACACTTTTTTTATCAAATGTAGATAGGGTTAACAATGTGTTCAAATTATAAATAATATATTATTTTCATTAACACGTTTTGGGCTAAACAAGTGATAGCTAAAGAATTTTCTAATTTATATATACATATTTGAATGTATATAATTATTTACATTGCGCATAGTTAGGGTGCATTTTTATAAACTACACCACTTTAGTGGGGAGGGTATATTGGGTTTGTGCTGATGTTTGTAACATTAGAAAAATATTATGCTATGTCCGTCCGTCCGTCCGTCTGGCTGGCTGTCCATGTAAATCTTGTGCGCAATGTACAGGCCGCAAATTTTCAAGATAATTGGATGAAATTTGGCACACACCCTTTTTTGGCCCAAGGACGAAGCCTATTGAAAATGGTTAAAATCGGTCCATTATTTCGATTAGCCCCCATACAACCGTACCCCCCAAATAGGGCCTTTTGGCTTATAATTAATTTAAATGAACTATTATGTTAACAAAAGTCGACAGCACTTAGTTTTATAGAACTTTAAATGACACTACCGATTTTTGTAATGATCGCGCTTCATTTGACCCTATCCCCCATACAAACTCCCCTTCAGAAAATGACTTAAAGGTCAAAATTTATTTTTTTTTAATAATCCCCATTTTTAACATACATACTAGGGTATTCAATTATTCGGGTTTTTGTCTTATTCGGTTTATTCGACAAATAATAATTTGAGGTTTTACGTTAGCCGGTTAATAATCGGATAATTAAAAATTATTCGGTTATTTGATAAAAAGGAAACTAGATGTTATCATTGCTTTTAACAATAATTTTCTTCATATACACCCTGTAAAGCATTCGCATATGGAAAAGTTGATAAGCATGTGAAAATATGCATGTCCTTTTAAGACGGCTTTACACGATCGCACAAGTAATATGATCTTTCAAAATTTTGTGTAGAAGATTACGGATGGGATCGTTTAAACGCACGCAATATGTAGTGAAACCATCACGCATTGAGAGAGAATACAGATGGAAAATTTGACAGTCGTATGGCTCTCATTTTTGAAACGATTCAAAAAACAAGCCGGTTTCATTAGATCAGGGATGTATTTTTATGTAAACACATATAAAAAAGTAAAACAGCTGTTTCCATCAAATTCTTTGTTTAGTTTCTTATCAAATATTACAAACGAGTTCTAGAATTCATACGTTACATTGAACACTAGTTCAACTATAACTGTTGCTGAAAACGGGTTGTAAATATAAAAGCGATATTATTATTTCCATTACATTCATACTTGTTTCTATCTACTGAATTGTTTGAGGACTTTTAATTTGCTTATAGTTTGAGGACATATTTTTAATAATCAAACTTGATAAAAATTCATAAAATATCACTTAAGCTTCGTCAGTAAGTTTCCAAAGGTTGTTTTAAATAGACTTTACATTTTTTAGCCCTTTAAATTAGGCTATAAAAATCTATAAAAAAATCTATAAAAATCCCCCTATGCGAAGATTGAAACATTTTCCTATGTGTCAAATTGTTAATAATAATGTATATTTATGGCAATAGATCTACTACATATCTAAAAGAATTTTGTTTTTCCCATTTCATTACTCTCATGTTGATTAAAAAATCTATCAATTGCCAAAAATGTCGGTGTCATTTTGTATTGGCGCGGAATAATACAAAGTCAAAAGTCCTAATTTGCCATTAAAGAGTGGTAACCTCAAAATCAAAAATAAATTTTTTAAAATCAAAAATTAAGGCATTAAAGCCGTATACATTAAAAATAAATACTTAAGTGTAGTATATTTAACATAGCACAGTGGGCCAGAATGGAAATTTTTTGGAAATAAATCTGGCGTTTCTAAACGGCTGATCCGATCGGGATAAAATTTGGCGTGAGCGTAGCCAAGGAGTATTCGAGTTTAAGTTTTGAAGATGAACCCCGCAGATGCCCTAGGGACGGAGCTGTGGCGGCTTAAAGTAGGGTACCTACGACATGTAAAATTTTTAAACTTGTGCCATTTTTTTGTTTTTCACCCAAATACAAAGATTTTTATATTTTCTGAAAGCGCTCGACGAGATCTTGCTTGGACATACTACTTATCTCTTATAATATCCGAGTTATAGGCATTTAAAAATTTAGTGATACAAAATTTACCATACCTTGGTCCGCCTTTTTTTGAATACCGGGCGTAATTTTGGACCAAATGGATTTTTTCTTGTTACTTAGACAACAAAATTTCCAATAATATACAAAAAATTTCAGATCAATATCATTTACAGATCCAAAAATATACGTTTTTTAATTTAAAAATTCAAAAAATTTTAGATTTTTGCCGTTTTTTTGCCCAAAATGTGTCTTAACTCTTTTATTAATAAAATAAAATTTTCTTTAAGAACATATAACAATTTTATAGTTTTCTAAAAGGTATCTTTACGCAGAACGCTTTGGCGTAAAAAACTTGTCCTATTTTTGAAAATGTTGCCACTGCGTCCTTCCGAATATGACCTATTTTTTATCAAAACTTCAACTTTGGGCGACATGTTCTAAAATCCCAAAGCTGGGATCAGAAAACTGAAAGCAGTTTTGGAAACCTCAATATGTTTTCTATTTACTCCAAAAGTATTTTCCCAGCCCTGAAAGAAATGTGGACCCTATGGGCAAAAATGTAAAAAATCCCATTTTTTGGATTTTCATTCCTATTTTTGGGAATTGCGGGATGCCCTTTGACCTTTTCAATTTTTTTTTGCATTTTCTTATTTGAAATGACAAATTTAACAAGCGTTGAAGATTTCATTGAGTTTTGTTCATAAATAAAGATTTTGTCATATATTACATATTTGTTAAATTTCTAAAACTATGATTTATATCAAAATTTTAATAGGGTCGCAGATAGCTACAACAATTTAGTCCATATTTATCCCTTAATATCTTTTTTAGTTAGATATGGAAATTCTCGACCCTTTACAAAAATTTCCAATATCTCAATTACATTCAAAAATATGTTCATTTAAACCTGTATCCTTTAATTTCATATTTTTCATATTTTAGTATTAAATATGACAGAACATGTTTAAATCTTATATTTACCTATTTTCTATTTGTTTGCTTATCCTTATAATTGAAAGGTCCTATTATGCTTAAATTTTCAGAAATTTATAACTATTTTTTACCTAAATTTTTTCGACAGATCATTTCGTTCTGTTTCGTTTATGATCATGTAGGTAAAAATAATAAGAAATATCAATGACTGAATTACAGGTTATAGTAATATAGTCCTAAATGTTAATAGGTAGACAGTTCGTAATTTTTTACTTTGGAATACCTGTATCGGAAATGACAAGAATTGGTATATAAGTAAACTTCTCAGATTTTAAGTACCATATTTAATAAGTCTAAACTGAAGATTACATTAAAGTACGAAGAGTTGTGTTCCGTTTTATGGAGTGTATCTTCAAAAGGGTCAGAAAGAATTGAAGGCATTTCAAATTATATAAAAACTACATTTAGTAGAAAAGTAGACAAAACAGGCATATCAAAAATTTAAAACTTTTTGATGTAAAAAGTAAGTCAGTGGATGGAAATAAAAAGAAATTTCGATTAAAATTTTGTAGTTGGATGGAAACTACTACGGAAATCTCAACTTACAACACATCAGCAGGAGCGTCTTGCAAGTCATACGAAGACTTATGTTCAAGGTCAAAAAAGGAGGGTCACACAAAAAATTTTTTCAATCTCAAATGAGGAAATTGCTGATACATTTAACGAAATGCTGAAAAAGGAAAACCAACCTATGGATGCCGTACATATTGCAACTATTCTTCCTAATGCATCACCAAAACGACTTATGCGAATTGTGGAAAGTATACCAACTCCAACATCACAATCAAATTTTACTGAAGAGGAAGCAATAGCGCTTATATTGGAACTGGGTCTCAGTCGAAATAAGTACCAAATATTAAGGAAAGCTCTCCATGAAAAAGGACACAATATATTACCATCATACAAGGCGATCCAGGAAAAAAACAAGCTATCCTACCATTACCTATTGCTGTTAATGATGTGGAAGCTTGTATTGATATATCATCTTTGCTCGAAAACACAGCATCAAGAATTGTGTAAGACTTTTCAGAAGACCAACTAAGAAAAATTCATAACTGTGATGTTGTCTTAATGTGTGAGTGGGGATGTGACGGTTTATCAGCACTTCCAGAATACAAACAAGCTTGTGGAAGTCGGGCATTAGCAGACTACAAAAGTGTATTTATGTCATCATTAGTGCCATTACGAATTCGTTCATATTCCCTTAATCCGTCATCGTCAAGCATCGGAAATTCATTTGAAGATATATGGATCAATACAACTCCGGGTTCAAAAAATTTTGTAGACCCATTGGATTTGAATATATAAAGGAGTCAAAGAAAACAACAAAAGATTTAGTGGAATATTTAAAAGATGAAATAAATGCACTGGAGCCCATTTGCATAAAAATAAAGGAATTCTCTATTAACGTATCATATCAGCTAAGGAAAGGTCAGTAATACCATAACAGAAACTTCTTCCTTCTGGAGATGCTTAATATGTAATGAGAAAAAGTCGCAATTCCCAAATATAGACAAAGCAGAAGTATTAATGAAGAAGTCCTGTCTTTCGGAATTTCACCACTTCATGCCAGAATACGATTTTTGGATTACTTTTTACACATAGCATACGAATGATATTGTATTAAATTGTGTTTTATATTTCGGTGGGCGGGAAAGGTGGTTTGTTTGGGGTGATTTAGGTATTTTTGTGCGTGGCTCATAATAAAATTATATTTCTTTATTGTATATACAATGTTATAGTCTTTAATAAAATAATTAATTAAATCATTTTTAAAAATTGTCCAAATATTTTATTCAACACCAAATGTATGTTCTTCATACTTAATACTAAAATATGAAAAAGATGAAATTAAAAGACACAGCTTTAAATGAACATATTTTTGAATGTATTGTGATATTGGCTTGAATTTTTTTGTAAAGGGTCGAGAATTTCCATATCTAACTAAAAAAAGATATTAAGGGATAAATATGGACTAAATTGTTGTAGCTATCTGCGACCTTATTAAAATTTTGATATAAATCATAGTTTTAGAAATTTAACAAATATGTAAAATATGACAAAAATCTTTATTTATGAACAAAACTCAATGAAATCTTTAACGCTTGTTAAATTTGTCATTTCAAATAAGAAAATGCAAAAAAAAAATGAAAAGGTCAAAGGGCATCCCGCAATTCCCAAAAATAGGAATGAAAATCCCAAAAATGGGATTTTTTACATTTTTGCCCATATGGTCCACATTTCTTTCAGGGCTGGGAAAATACTTTTGGAGTAAATAGAAAACATATTGAGGTTTCCAAAACTGCTTTCAGTTTTCTGATCCCAGCTTTGGGTTTTAGAACATGTGGCCCAAAGTTGAAGTTTTGATAAAAATAGGTCATATTCGGAAGGACGCATTGGCAACATTTTCACAAACTAGGACAAGTTTTTTACGCCAAAGCGTTCTGCGTAAAGATACCTTTTAGAAAACTATAAAATTGTTATATGTTCTTAAAGAAAATTTTATTTTATTAATAAAAGAGTTAAGACACATTTTGGGTAAAAAAACGGCAAAAATCTAACATTTTTTGAATTTTTAAATTAAAAAACGTATATTTTTGGATCTGTAAATGATATTGATCTGAAATTTTTTGTATATTATTGTAAATTTTGTTGTCTAACAAGAACAATTGAGTCCATTTGGTCCAAAATTACGCGCGGTATTCAAAAAAATGCGGACCAAGGTATGGTAAATTTTGTATCACTAAATTTTTAAATGCCTATATCTCGGATATTATAAGAGATAAGTTTTTTCAGGATCTCGTCGATCGCTTTCAGAAAATATCTTTGTATTTGGCTGAAAAACAAAAAAATTGCACGAGTTTAAAAATTTTACATGTCGTAGGTTCCCTACTTTGAGCCGCCACACGAAAACTCCTTGGCTACGCTCACGCCAAATTTTATCCCGATCGGATCAGCCGTTTAGAAATGCCAGATTTATTTCCAAAAAATTTCCATTCTGCCCCACTGTGTAGTGTAGGGTATAATTAAAATATTTGTTCTTCAGGGACCGTATCAGTTATAAGTTGTATCAGTTAAAAAGATAATTTTATTTTTCTGTCATAAAATAGAAATTATTTGAGAAGTTTTATTTATTCCATCCATGTTGAAACAAATTTTTTATTTGCATTTTTTAATAATTATACCAATTTTCATTGCATTTTTCGGAATGCAACATAATAATCTAACGACTTATTATGGTATGTAGGCAGCTTAGAAATAAATATTTAATCTGATTATAAATACATACATTGGTATCATTAATAATTATTATTCACCTTCGTCATAAGTACAGTCTTTCTCACGCATTTTCCTAGCTTTAGTTGCAGCGATTGTTTTACAGTTTCAGTAGCACCCATCAAAATATTTGCTTACAAATTCACTAGAAAAATCACCAGAACTCAACGAGTAAAGCGCTTACTAAAAAAAGTACTTTCCACAAAATTTCATCATTACTCATTTCTAACCTAACATTTTTATACCTACTATCAAAAAGATAGAGATATATTGATTTTGTCGTTCCGTGTGTAACACATCGAAATATTGTTCATAGACCCCGTTAAGTATATATATTGTGGGACCTCGTAAGATTCTAAAACGATCTAGCTATCCGTCCGTCTAGCTGTTGTTGACACAAAAAAGAGATAGGGAGATGACATTTTCCCAAAATATTCTCTATTAATCAGAAATGTTTGGTATTGAAAATGGGTAAAATATACAAGAATATGGATAAAAAGCTTCCAGCATTAATAAATTTGGCATAAATAAGTCGTTTATATATATATATATATATATATATATGCATGGTACCGGTCATAGCCAATGTGCAAAAATTGCCACCTGCGTCTTCATTGAAGACAAAGGGGCGATGGTAGACCGTTCTCAAGTCTACCCAGTGGATGAAAAAGATCACCGTGAGATAGGCCGACACGGCAGGTGCTCACGTTAAACTATCGACAGTCTGTGCATAGCGGAATCTAAATATGCATTAAAACAAATAGAAAAAAAAAACCTCAAAGTGTCCAAACTATGCGCTAAATCGAAAACCTGTTTCTCATCTCTTTTGATGGTGGGTATAAAAACATAAATTGAGATGTTGAAAAATAAAATCTTAAACAACAAAACATCGGCAAACATAGTAAAACATATATTCTTCATAACATCCGGCCAATTTCGCGAATATTTCATTGATTTTAATCTGAAATAACAAAATTTTCATAGAAACTTTCAAACATTTTTATCAAAAAGAAAAATATAATTTAAATTTAAGTCAAAGCTTCTAAAAAAATATAATATGAAAAAATTCATACAATTTAGGAACTTATTAACTTTTTTAATGGAAGCTGTTCATAATATTTATGCTGAAACTTTTTTCTGTGAACGCAGAAACTACTTAAAGTGTAACATAATTTTTTTTTTTTTTTGTTAAAGCCAAAGATATTGTCTTTAAAATCGGGCAAATATAATATTTTACTTCCAAAAGGTTAAAGTATCATAGTGTATATTTCAATGTCAAATAGGTCAGACAGCCCCGTGTTAAAAATTATAAAAACTCATGGTATGAGGATACCTAAACTCTTTTCTCCATTCAAGTAAAATTTGTTCGATGGAGACTCGAGTAGTTCTGAAGTTATTAACCAAAAAGTAATTTAAAGCAAGTTTTTATGCAAAATCGTATGAAACATAAAACAAACAGAAAAAATACACATTAGTATTAATTTCAATTTATATAGTTTATATTGTATCTCATAAAGTTATATTGAGTTTTAATTTTGGTTACAGTTAGCACACAATTGGACAAACATTCCATATAAAAATTATCACGAAAAGACTGCTGCTACGGCCATTTTCATTTTGATAAAATTTAAAATAAAATAAAACTTTCGCGCTTTTTACAAAATTTTCTTCATAATCAATTTGAAATTGAAAATAAACCAAAAAAATAGGTTTCATAATACATGAATGAAAATTCTTAAATGCATTTTAATAATACAGATAAAGCCGGCTTAACACGATCACACAAGTAATATGATCTGTCAAAATTTTGTGTAGAAGAGTACGGATGGGATCGTCAAAACGCAAAATGTAATGAAACCATCACAAATTGAGAGAGAATACAGATGGAACATTGGCTCTCATCATTTTTTGAAATGATTCAAGAAACAAGCAGGTCTCATTAGATCAGGGATGTATTTTTATGTAAACACATATAAAACAAGTAAGAAAGTATAGTCGGTTGTGAATATTAAATGTGATTTATTTTTCATAATAAAGCATTTTTCTTCAATATTCCCTTGTTCCGATACATTTAAGCAATTTATGGATTAAAAACTAATTTTCTGAAAGAGGTTTTATATGGGGGCTAGGGGGCAAATATGGACCAAGTCCGATAAAATTTTGTAAATATATTTATATTTACATAATACTTTATTGTGCTGAATTTCATCGCGATATTTGTGTCTATAAGTTAATTTGGGACATTCAAGTAATTTTCTGAAGGGGACTTTGTATGGGAGCTAGGGTCAAATGGGCCCGATCTTTATAAAATTCGGCAGGGTCATCAAGACTTCTATAAAACTTAGTTTTGCCGTATTTTATCGATATATCTGTATATTTAACATAAAGCTCAAAAGCCCTTGTCGGGGAGTTCTGTTCTATGGGGGCTAGGGGAAATAATGGACCGATTTCAACCATTTTCAGTAGGCTTCGCCCTTGGGTCAAATAAAACGTGCGTGCCATCCAATTATCTTGAAAATTGCGACCTGTACCTTGCGCACAAGCTTTACATGGACAGCCAGCCAGCCAGACGCACGGACGGACATAGCTTAATCAACTCAGAAAACGATTCTATTGGTATACTTTAAGGTGGGTCTAGGACGAATATTTTTGTATGTTACAAACATCAGCAAAAATCCAATATACCCTCCCCACTAAAGTGGTGTGTGGTATAAAAATAAAACAGCTGTATCCATCTTACTTTTTTATTGATTTATGTCAATCGTGAAAACACAAAAAATATAAATCAACTTTTATTCTCTTTTTTGATATACGGATGGAATTTCATTTTATTTTTTCATTAGACTTGTCGTACGTAAAGTGTGATCGTCTAAAGGGCCCTTAATCGGTACTATAAGAAAAATTCAACTTTAGCCAAATCGGTTCATTTAAAATCAGGTACCTCACCAGGGTGGTTACAAAGTAAATTTTCAGTAATGCAAAATTATCCATAATAATTTTCTTGTTCATTTTAATTTAATTGCTTCTGCAGTTTAAGAGATAAATAGCATTTTCTGTATAAATTGAAATTGATTCCAATGTGTATTTTTTTGTTTGTTAAATTTTTCCTACGATTTTGTATAAAAATCTTAAGATTGCGTTTTGGTTAATAATTCCTGAACTAAACTAAACCCATTTCGAAAAGATTGCTTTATTTTTTTTAATATCTTGTACTGGGACCAAGATTTTCAATCGAAATAAACTTGTTTTCAATAAAACAGTCATATAATCGAACAGTATGTAACTTGAAAAACAGTTTTTCATTACACGTAATGTAAAAAAATAGAGAATTGTACCAAATATATTGAAATTAATCAAAACTAATCTTTGAAAATAATCAAATTAATTATTTGATTAATTCTGATTATATTTGATTATTTTCATTTTCTGAAGGAGAACTTATATGGAAGGTAAAGTCAATTGTAGACCGATCACCATAAAAATTTGATGAAGAGCTTGTGACTAGTAAAAAACTTATTTATGTAGAATTTTACTGCTGTAGTCGAATTTTTTAGTCAGTAATTAAAATTTATTAAGGTTAGGTTGATAGGAGGATGTATACTACATCAAATCCGAAGCAATACACCTAGGCCGCTATCGGGCCTGTTGCGTTTGTCAGCTTTACTGCCTCGAGCTCCCTTCACTTTAAAACTTTTAAATTCGCCCTTTCGTAAACGGCGGTATATTTCTGTTTCTGGGTCTTCAATATAGAACCCCAGCCCCACTTTGTTCCCCAATTTAGAGCCATCCATGTAACAACGGATCTGGGATAAGCGTTTATTAAAGTAATTAAATAATAATTAAAGTCATTTCTAAAAGGGTCTTTATAGGCGGCTAGGGTCTAGCACAAAACTTGTTTATGTTGAATTTCATAGGAGTAAATTAAGTCCACAAAATTAATTTTAAATTGAAAGTAAAGTTGCAACTTAAAATTTTGAATAAACAAATGCTGTGATAATAAGTCGAAATTCTTAGATAAACCAAAATATATTGTTACGAAATTGTATTTGCATTTAAATTAAACATTTCTTAACGGCTAGTTTCAAGATTCATTATGAATGTTTCTAAACAACATTTGTTTTGAAACATTCTATTTCCTGAAACTTCTATCTGTTAAAGTAACATTTGGTATGGCAACGCTAAGTGTGAGTGCTTTTAAATAAACACAGTAGTGCTTTCAAGAATGTGACCGTTAAAAAACAATGCTAGGAGTATCCGGAAGATGTCTCTAGAATATCCTGGAAATGTCTAGAAGATGATGACAAGGTATAAATAACGCCGGCAAGAGACCAAGTCAGTCAGTATTTTATAAAATGTCGTTAAGTAAAGTTAATAAAGTTAAGTGTGCTGTCGTGTTAATGAAAATAATCATTTCCTAAATATTGGAAATGGTATTCCCTACAAATGTTGTAATAACATATAAAATTGTACGCCGAACAATAATCGCGATACATACAAAGATTTGATACTCATAACATTTGACTTCCACTGTATCATTTTGACCGCGACTTTTAGTACTTTATTTAGATTTTATGGATAAAGCTGAAAACGAGGTTTTATTTTATATTGGTAAATTCTTAATTTTAGCTAGTTCTTCTGCGAATGTTATGGATGCAATGCTTACGTTCGCTAAACCGTCTTATAATTAGTCAAATATACCCTATAAAGTCTATTAACTCATATTTCGAAAGAAATCTGTGCATAAATTGGAAAATTTTAATATATAAACTGTTTGCCAAAAAGTCCTATGTGAAGTTTTCTTTTTAATTGCGCTAAAGCGCGTAAAAATTGAGTATTTTTTTAAATGCGTATTAAATATATTAGTAAAGTAAAATAGGCCTATCCAGTAAAATAGGTCTATGAGTATTGGAGATATATTCAAAACAAATATTATCAACAAATAATATATTTTATGGAATTTTTGATTAAGGCATGTCAAATAGTATATTTGCATAAAAATCAAAAAGTCCAGAGATATATGCAGAGATGAGTCGCGATATGATAGAAGTATATGAGAACTCCTGTATTTTTTGGTGTATCACTGTGAAATTATTTACACAAAACCAAAATTAACATTTTCTCAGTATTTTTTATGTCCAGCCTTTTAAAACCCAATGTCCAGCTTTTTGCAAATTGGAATCTTTCAACCCTACTCTAGCCCCTTTTCATTTAATTAAAAGTCGACTTTTAGACTTTTCGACTATAAGTTTTTTATAAATAATCGACTTTTCGACCTTTTGACTATTTTCGACTTTTTCCGACTTTTTGATTTTTTGACTATTTTCGACTTCTTTAGACTTTTTTCCGACTATTTTATGACTTTTTTCGAGTTTTTCCGACTTTTATTAACAAAGTCGACTTTTCGACCTTTTTCACAGACGATAGTCGATTTATCGATTTTTTGGAACAAAATAGTCGACTTCGACTTTTTTCTTTTTTCAACCTTTGTCGACTATCTTCGACTTTTTTCGACTTATCGACGTTTTTCGACTTTTTTCGACTTTTATTAACAAAGTCGACTTTTCGACCTTTTTCACAGACGATAGTCGAGTTATCGATTTTTTGGAACAAAATAGTCGACTTCAACTTTTCGACTTTTTTCGACAAAAAGTCGATTGTTCGATTATTCGAAAGTCGATTTATAGAACCCTAGTCTATACCCGAGCAAAATTACGTACATCAATACCCAACATACCAGGGTATGTTGTATTTCTAGTGTATAACTCAGATAATTGTTTAAACTAATTAAATAAAGCATATGTATAAATAAATTCAATAGTTTTTGACCACATACCATTATCATACGCAAAAAAAAAAAACTAAAGACTTGGTAAAAGTTTGAATTCAAGATGCTATTACTCAGTGACAGAAATAATAATTGAATGTAAATGTTGGGTATTGTTGTACGAAGTTAAAATAGAAAATCGGTCATAAATCAGTTTAAAAAATACATATATATCAAACTAAGTTTTGAAAAATTTATAGAAAACATAACTTTGACATTAGAAAGATCTCGAGATATATCACTTCAAAAATGAAAAACATACCTGGGTATGTGGGTATTGACATAATAGTTAAATATGTTTTGAAATACATGTAAATATTATTTCAAAGGTTTTTGTTTATTGGGATTTATCAGGTTTTTCCAAAATTATGATTTTTGTAGAAATTAGATTTACAAAATTTTAATTTTTTATGTTTCCAACAATTTTGTATTAAATAAAAAATTAGAAAAACAGATATGTTCAATTTCAATCGGCGTTGGTATCGTAGAATGCGTCATTTTTATATCATACTTCTCCATAGTATATTATAATTTCCGTTTTTGGTGATGTTTGTAAAATCCAAAAATATTCGTCTTACACCCACATTAAAATCTGTTCAGAATCATCTTCAGAGTCCGCTTGTCCATCCGTCTATCTGTCCAAATAGATAATTAGATGAAACTTAGCACATACTATTCTTTTGATGCAAGTACGAATGCTATTAAAAATACTCCATTAGTTTGCATCCATACAACCGTAGGGCTTTTGGGCTCATAACTAAGTTCAATATTCTAGTACGTATGTTTTATAAAAGTAAGACACTGAAGATTTTTGGATTCTGATCGGTCCTCATTTGACCTTAGCCCTCCATAAGTTAAAAACAGAATAAATGATTTATTATTTAAAAAATAGTAAACATTTTGAACACTGGTGTAGAGTATCATATGGTCGGTCACATCCGCATATATTTTATTACTTCTTCATTATTGATTTTCTTTTGTTTCAAATAATTTGATACTAAAATTGTTTATGACATTTTTATAACGATTCAACGATACGATACCGATTGTGAATTGGACAATAGTAAACCTCTTAAAATACATATGTATATAATATTTGTATATACTTATTTATCTTTTATTTTAATTTCGTATTATACAAGAAAACGATTGTTTTCATTATTCAAAAACAGTTTTAAAACTTGAAATCACCTTATATAAATGAATTTTTAATATCCTTTACTTAATATCTAAAATAAATAAAGTGTACTTACAAAACTCATCATATCATCTAATGGTTCGTAAATAATGAAATCTGCAACGAAACTTGCACACTCTTCCGCATTTCTAATTAAAGGTCTATGGAGAAATGATGTAGGTCGTATTGTGGTACATACGAATTTCTAAAATTTAATGTTACATATTTATTTAGAATCAAAGTTAAAATTTGATTGCACTACTAATAACTACTTTTAAGTCACTTTATATGCTTACTTGTACATTACATTCATTGGGTAGGGCTAAAACTAGGGGACGTCTATTCGAATTGTTAATAACAAACTGGTGTCGAAAATTTTCTGCATATAATAACAGTAGCCGTTCTTTAGCTGATATAGTATAGTAGGAAGGTGGATAGCAGTGAATAGAATCCTTAAATTCTTCAACAGTTTCAGGAAATGATAAATCAATGCGTCCAACTTGGTACGAATTTTTGTTTTGAACGGTTTCATTATCCAAGTCGTCAAATTTGTCTTCTACTTCATATCTTGCCTCTTTAATATCTGCATTTTTGGCATCCATATTATCTAAACGTACTGCTTCATGTTGAGCTTCTTCAATACTTTTAATTTGATCATCATGTTTATGTGAATCAATTGTAATTTTAGCCTTTGAAATATAAGGTTGACGAGGCATGATTATTTATTTTATTTACAAAAAAATAAAATGTCTTGAGAAAATATATTTTAAAATAAAACAATTTTTGGTTGTCATGTGAACGTAAATTTGCACGTAAAATGTTTCTTAATTAATTTTATTTTTCCATACAGAGCCCTCTTTTGGACGCTAGTTAATACTAATATGTAATGAATGGTGTGGTGAACATGTGCGGTGTTGTCCATCATTTAGTTACCCCGATTTTTGTATTTATTCGAATTGAGTTGCCAATTAAATCATTGTATAGCAGAAATTAAAACAGTACTAAATTTCTTTGTTTGTCTAACGCGCCACCTATGTTTCATTAGAAATATATGTACGCTTATCAAGGACATTTTTATTTTTTAATTTTATACTAATTATTAATGGCGCTATTTGTAAAAGAAGTCGCAGCGTTTGAGACATCCTCGCTGATACATCCTTGATTATCAACTGTTTTACCTTTCAATTTACTGCTGTTTTAATTTCCGCTCCACAATTATTTAATTGGCAACTCAATGAGAATAAATACAAAAATCGGAGTAACTAAATGATGGACAACACAACACATTTTCACCACTCCATCCATTACATTTTAGTATTAACTAGCGTCCAAAAGAGGGCTCTGTATGGTAAATAAAATTAATAAAAAAAAACTTTTTACGTACAAATTTACGTTCACATGACAACCAAAAATTGTTTTATTTTAAAATATATTTTCTGTAGACATTTTATTCTTTTGTGAATAAAGTAAATAATCATGCCTCGTCAACCTTATATTTCAAATTACAATTTAAAGAGGCAAGATAAGAAGAAGACAAATTTGACGACTTGAATATTAAAACCTTTCAAAATAAAGTTTCGCACCAAGTTGGACGCATTGATTTATCATTTCCTGAAACTGTTGAAGAATTTAAGGATTCTATTCACTGCCATCCACGATCCTACTATACTATATCAGCTAAAGAACGGCTACTGTTATTATATGCAGAAAATTTTCGACACCAGTTTGTTATTAACAATTCGAATAGACGTCCCCTAGTTTTAGCCCTGCCCAATGAATGTAATGAACAAGTAATCATATTAAGTGACTTAAAAGTAGTTATTAGTAGTGCAATCAAATTTTAACTTTGATTCAAAATAAATATGTAACATTAAATTTTAGAAATTCGTATGTGCCACAATACGACCTACATCATTTCTCCATAAACCTTTAATTAGAAATGCGGAAGAGTGTGCTAGTATCGTTGCAGATTTCATTATTTACGAACCATTAGATGATATGATGAGTTTTGTAAGTACACTTTCTTTATTTTATATATTAAGTCAAGGTTATTAAAAATTCATTTATATAAGATGATTTCAGGTTTTAAAACTGTTATTGAATAATGAAAACAGTCGTTTTCTTGTATAATACGAAATTAAAATAAAAGATACATAAGTATATACAAATATTATATACATATGTATTTTAAGAGGTTTACTATTGTCCAATTCACAATCGATATCGTATCGTTGAATCGTCATAAAAATGTCATAAACAATTTTAGTATCAAATTATTTGAAACAAAAGAAAATCAATAATGAAGAAGTAATAAAATATATGCGGATGTGACCGACCATATGATACTCTACACCAGTGTTCAAAATGTTTACTATTTTTTAAATAATAAATCTTTTATTCTGTTTTTAACTTATGGAGGGCCAAGGTCAAATGAGGACCGATCAGAATCCAAAAATCTGCAGTGTCTTACTTTTATAAAACATACGTACTAGAATATTGAACTTAGTTATGAGCCCAAAAGCCCTACGGTTGTATGGAGGCGAACTAATTGAGTATTTTTAATAGCATTCGTACTTGCATCAAAAGAAGAGTATGTGCTAATTTTCATCTAATTATCTATTTGGACTGATAGACGGATGGACAAACGGACATAGCTAAATCCACTCTGAAGATGATTCTGAACAGATTTTAATGTGGGTGTAAGACGAATATTTTTGGATTTTACAAACATTACCAAAAACACAAATTATAATATACTATAGAGGAGTATGATATAAAAATTACGCAATTGAACATATCTGTTTTTCTAATTTTTTATTTAATACAAAATTATTGGAAACATAAATAAATAAAATTTTGTAAAACAAATTTTTACAAAAATCATAATATTGGAAAAACCTGATAAATCCCAATAAACAAAAACCTTTGAATTAATATTTACATTTATTTCAAAACATATTTAACCGTTATGTCAATACCCACATACCCAGGTATGTTTTTCATTTTTGAAGTGATATATCTCGAGATCTTTCTACTGTCAAAGTTATGTTTTCTATAAATTTTTCAAAACTTTGTTTGATATAAATGTATTTTTTAAACTGATTTATGACCAATTTTCTATTTTAACTTCGTACATCAATACTAGAGTATTCAAACGATTAATCGTCGTTCGATTAATCGATTAATTTTTGACGATTAATCGTTCGAATAAATGAAAATTGTAAGATTTCAAATAACGAATAAACCGAATAATTTCTATCAATTAACCGATTAAGAAAAACTCACTATTTAGCAGTAAAATTACTATGTATTTTCTACAAAATATAATATTTTAATAATGAATTTTCTTCATTTCTTAATCAATTTTCTATAATAAAGAAAATTTATTTCATGATTTTTAAAAAGAAATCATGGAAATAATTATATCGCTTTTATTTTTCAGTTTTTTTTTTGGAAACATTGTTCTGTTCTTAAGTATTTCAGCAACAGTAATAGTTGAGCTAGTGTTCAATGGAACTTATGAATTCCAGAACTCGTTGAAAATCTTAAAAACAGTAATGTCTTTATATAGAAAAGCATTTCACATAAACAGGAATAATTGTATTTGATAAAAAACTGAACAAAGAATTGAAGTGAAAGAAGTGAAAATAATATTTTTGTTTATAAACCGTGTAAAAGTCATTTTCAAACATGGAAAAATCTATGCGTACAGGAAATTGTGGACCATTAGTATTAACTCTGTGTACTCAGATTCTTATAATCAGCTTTTATGCTGATTTAAAGACATCCAATTTCAAAAGATAGAATTCCAAATTTATATTAAAATGTTGGTATTAGTATTAATTTAAAATGAGTTCCTCAGCTTCGTAATATAATTTATTTCAAATCATCAAGAAAGAAATGGAAATCTTAAAGAAAATTTGTCACAAAAAAGTAGTTAAAAGTTTTTGAGTCGAACGAAACCTTTCTAAATTTAATTTTGTTTTTTCTCTAAGCGAGACAGGTAAATAATATAGATAGAATGTACAGATTGTCAATATAAGCATTATAAAATACATATAAATATTTTGAATATTCGTTTGTAGTCCATTAAACTTTGAAATTCTTCTATCTATTTTCTATCATATATTTTCTATTTTCACATGCTTATCAATTTTTCTATGTGTGAATGCTTTTTTCAAAATTTTTATAGGGTGTATATGAAGAAAATTATTATTAAAAGCAATAATAACATCTAGTTTCCATTTATTCGAATAACCGAATAACTTGTTATTATCCGATTATTAACAGGCTAACGTAAAACCTCAAATAATTATTTGTCGAATAAACCGAATAAGACAAAAACCCGAATAATTAAATATCCTAATAATTGGTCATAATCCCATACATGGCCCCTCCCGAAAATCACTTAAACGCGTATAACTCATTACTAAATCAAGATATCGATACAAAATTCGGTATAAGTATTGCTCATATGCATATCAATATTATCAATATTGAAAGGTTTTTCTATTGGTCTATAATTGGTCATAGCTTCCATACAAGGTCCCTTCCCGAAAACCACTTAAACGCGTAAAACTCATTATTAAATTAAGATATCCACATAAAATTTGGTAGAAATATTGCTCTTATCCATAATTGGTCATAGCTCCCATACAAGGCTCCCTCTCGAAAATCGCAAAAAGGCGTAAAACTCATTATTCAATTATGATATCCATATAAACTTTGGCACATGTATTGCTCTTATATACAGAAATATTATGATGAAAGTTTTTTGGATCGGTCCATAATTGGTCATAGCTCCCATACAAGGTTCCCTCCCGAAAATCACTTAAACGCGCATAACTCATTACTTAATAAAGATATCTTACTTAAGTATTGCTCATATGCATATAAGTATTATTGTGAAAGTTTTTTCCGATCGGTCCATAATTGGTCATAGCTCCCATACAAGATCCCTTCCTGAAAATCACTTAAACGCGTATAACTCATTATTAAATTAAGATATCCACATAAAAATTGGTACAAGTATTGCTCTTTAATAGGTAGCTTATTAAAGTGACCTATTGAGGAAAAATTCATTACATAAGGATACGTTAGACATATTAGGTAGAATATCATAACCCTTTAAAAAATAATTTAATTTAAGTACCTGTAATTAATATATAAGTTTATATCTGTTTGTAATTATTTGTAATTTTCTAACCATGGCGATCGTAATAAAAAAATTATTTGTGCTACATTTATTTGAACACTCTTCAGCTCCTTTTCAAGATAAAGTCAACTTTTTATTGAAATATATTGAAACTGCACATAAAAATAAAGTGGATAAAACTGATATATGTAAAATTGAAAATTTCATAAAATCAGTTGATATAAAACTGTTCGGTATTCCATTGCTAAATTTCAATCGAAATTTTCTGATTGGAGGGGGGGGGGTTTGTATGGGGTCTAGGGTCAAATAAGGGCCGATCCTTACGAAAATCTACAGTGTCATTTATACTTAAATCTTAAATATTATTTGTGCCATTTTTTAGAGAGATAATAGAATATTTGACGGCATAAAAATTCAAATAGGGAGGTACGGTTGTATGGGGGCTAGGTGAAATAATGGACCAATTTCCAAATTTCATCAAATTATCTTGAGTCGATCGGTATACTTTAAGGTGGGTATTGGGTATAGGTAAGGTTTGTTTGGTATTGAAAACGGGCAATATAGGCCCACGTTTTCGGATAGCCCCCATACAAGTGGCCCCTCGAAAAGCACCTTTAACAGTCATGACATGATTGAAAATACGAATATAGCTATGAAATTCGAACTAAGTAAGTTTCTTATGATCCAAAATCACTATGCTAAATTTTATGAGGATCAGTCCATAATTGATCCTTCCCCTCATAAAAGGTCCCCTTCAGAATATAACTTTAACGTTTATTACAGCCTTAAAAATATAGATGAAATTCGACATAAGTTTCATACGAGTTAAAATCTATCTAAAAAATGTTTCCATATAAAGTCCCCTTCAGAAAATGACTGCAACGCTCATTAACGGCTTAAAATTACGTAGCGATGAAATTCGACACAAATAAATTTAATACGAACAAAATTCTGTCTACTAAATTTTATGAGGATCAACCCATAATTGACCCTATCCCCCTATATAAGGTTCCCTTCAGAAAATTACTTTAACGCTTATAGATGAAATTCGACATAAGTAAGTTTCATTCGAGTCAAACGAGGTTTGATGGTGGGTATATAAGTTTCGGCATAGCCGAATATAACACTCTTACTTGTTTGTTTTAATTTCTTACACTATGGGACACATTTTTCATTAGTAATCCATAATTTTTAAATAAAAAAATAATAATATAATTTTATAATGAACATTTTTAAATATCGTACGTGACATATCGTATGTGACAGATTTTTTTTCCCGATTTTTAGGTAATATTTTGGAAATATATGCCTACCCACACTTCAACAAATTAAAAGGAGTTGTTTAAGCAATTTATAGATAACAAGTATGAATTTTTAGTCGGACATTGCCGACCATATGATACCCTACACCAGTCAGTATGTTAAAATTTAGATTTTTTTTAATTAAAGCATTTAATTTGTTTTATTGTGGAATATTTTTACTTATTGTTGACAAAAAAGAGAGATTTTCTACAATAGGGCTCATAGGGGAGAAGGGGTAAATATGGGCCTATCCTTATAAATTTTGGTAGATGAATTTACGTCTACTACATAGTCATTTATGTAGATTTTAATCGTTTTATAAGTAATTATAAGTTAATTTTGACCATCAAGTCATTTTTGAAAGGGAGTCTGTATGGGGATAGGGACAAATGAGGCCCGATCACAATAAAAATTTGCATTGTCAATTATTGTTCTATAAAACTAATTTTTGCTGATTTTCGTTGACATTATAAAACATTTAACGTACTTATGAGCCTAAAGGCCCGATTCGGGGGTACGGTTGTATGGGGGCTAGGAGAAATAATGGACCGATTTCAACCATTTTCAATAGCGATCGTGCTTGAACAAAAAAAAAGAGTATGGGCCAAATTTCATCAAATTATCTTGAAAATTGCGACCTGTAGCGTGCGCACAAGGTTTACATGGACACATAGACAGACAGACCGACTCAGACTCAGACAGACTCAGAAAGTGATTCTGAGACGATTGGTATACTTTAAGGTGGGTCTAGGACCAATATTTTGGGCGTTACAAACTACAGCACAAACGCATAATACCCTCCCCACTATAGTGGTGTAGAGTATAAAAAATAAAAAACTGGAGTTATATGGCAACTAGGGTCAAATATAAACCGATCCCCAATTCTAGGGTGTGATTTTAATTCATATAAAACTTATTTGTGCCAAATTTTATCATAATACTAGTGATTAGAGGTGAGTTACCGGCGCTTGTTTTTCTGAAATTAAACTTTGAATGGAACTAGGGTCAAATGAGGTCCAATCGTCATGAAAATCATAAAGCATAAAGATTTAGGCATATAAACATTTTAGATCTGCCGATTTTGAAGCGATAGTATTATAATTAACATAATTGTGAGCTAAAAAGTGATATTTTAGGGCCCATTTGTATGGCGGCGAAGTGTAAAAATAACACATATACAAAATTTTGTTGAATTATCTTCAAAAATGCGGAAGTTATATGGTTTTATTTTTTCAGTCATGGTTTACCTTTTCATGGAATTGCCCATCTTCTATATATATAACAAGTATGAATGTATAGTCGGGCGTAGCCGTCCATATGATACCCTACACCAGTCAGTATGTATGTTAATAATGGGGATTATTTAAAAAAATAAGGCATTAGGTTTGTTTTTTAACTTTATTTCGGAATATTTGTACCTTTTTTTCAAAAAGTAGATTTTTTACAAGAGGGCTCAAAGGGTAGTAGGGCAAAGTATGGAACTATTCTAAAAAATGTTGAACGCTATAAACTACTAAACGGCTGAACCGATTTTCTTGAAATTTTCACAGCAAATTCCTGTATGTCTGGAATAGGTAATAGGCTACTTTTTAATTTGAAATTTCAAGTGGGCGATGAGCCACACCCACATAAAGAAAATATAAAATTCGTATATTTGAAATAATATAACATAAGTTAGAGTCCTCAAATTTAGTCGGAGCCACTTTAGTGTCAATATGATTATTTAGGATAAAAAGTGGGCGGAATAGCGTTAGGAGGCGTGGCACCGCCCGAATAAATTAAATACAAAAATTCGTTTATCTTGGAAACTATTACAGTTAGAATATTTGCATGAATAACTTTAACATCCATGTAAACATTTTGGGTAATAAATTGGCGGACTACCCATGAGAGGAGCGGCACCTCCCATATTAATCAATTTAAAAATTAGTTTATCTTGAGATAATATAAATATTGGAGTCCTCAAATTTTGTGGAGCCACTTTAGTGTGAACATGATTATTTAGGATAAAATGTGGGCGGACTATCGTTAAAATAAAATTTTGCACGAATAACTTTAACATCCATGAAAACATTTTGGGTAATAAATTGGCGGACTAACCATGAGGGAAGCAATACCTCCCATATTAATTAAAAAAACAAATTCGTTTATATTGAAATAATTAGCGTTAGGGGGGTGGTACCTCCCATATAAATTAAATACAAAAATTCGTTTATATTGGAAAATAATACAGTTAGAATATTAAAATTTTGTACGAATAACTTTAACATCCATGTAAACACTTTTGGTAATAAATTGACCGTCTACCTATGAGGGGAGCGGCACCTCCCATATTAATTAAATACAACAATTCGTTTTTCTTGAGATAATATAACAGTTAGAGGCCCCAAATTTTGTAGGAGCCACTCTAGTGCCAATATGATTATTTCGGATAAAGAGTGGGCGGAATAGCGTTAGGTGGCGTGGCACCTCCCATATAAATTAAATACAAAAATTTGTTTATCTTGGAAACTGTTACAGTTAGAATCTTTTTGTACAAATAATTTTAACATCCATGTAAACATTTTGGGTATTAAATTGGTGGACTACTATGGAGCCCTGATATGAATAAAATAGAAAAATTCGTATATTTGAGAATCTATTAGAGCTAGAATCTTCAAATTTTATATGAATAACTATAGCAACACATAAGAATATTTATTATTTTTTAAGAATAAAAGTATATATTAAATTTTAGCAAGTAAAAAATTTTTTTGGTTATTATGTATTTATTTTGGTTGGGGTAGCGAAGCACACCGGGTATTAGCACTATAGTGGGGAGGATATTATACGTTTGTGCTGATGTTTGTAACACACAAAAATAAAGTATACCGATCGATTCAGAATCATTTTTTGAGTCGATTAAGACATGTCCGTCCGTCTGTCCTGCTGGCTGGCTGTCTATGTAAACCTTGTGAGAAAGGTACAGGCTGCAATTTTCCAGATAATTTGATGAAATTTGGGCAAAGCCTTTCTTTTTGCACAGGGACGAAGCCTATTCAAAATGGTTGAAATCGGTCCATTAATTCACCTATCCCTAAAAATTGGCATATATAACTTTTATATAAGTATAAATGTCACTGCAGATTTTCGTAATGATCGGTCCTTAAACGTCTAATATTGACTTGTGACTATTTGAATCGTAATGAAACTCAACAAAACTAACTGTTGTTTAATGATATATTCTTTTCACAAATTTACGGAGGATCAGCCCTTGTGACATTTGAATCGTAATGAAACTCAACAAAACTAACTGTTGTTTAATGATATATTCTTTTCACAAATTTACGGAGGATCAGCCCATATTTGACTTATATAAAGCCCCAATTAGAAAATTTTGTATTTATACCCTATAGTGGGGAGGGTATTATACGTTTGTGCTGATGTTTGTAACATACAAAAACATTGGTCCAATATGCACCTTAAAGTATACCGGTCGATTCAGAATCATTTTTTGAGTCGATTAAGACATGACCGTCCGTCAGGCCGCAATTTTCAAGATAGTTTGATAAAATTTGGACCAAGCATGTTTTTTTGGCACATGGACGAAGCCTATTGAATATGGTTGAAATCGGTCCATTATTTCACCTAGCCCCCATACAACCGTACCTCCCGATTTGAACTTTTTATGCCATAATTACGTCAAATATTCTACTATCTGTCTAAAAATTGGCGCAAATAAGTTTTACACAAGTGTAAATGACACTGCAAATTCTCGTAAGGACCCTAGCCCCCATACAAAACCACCTTCAAAAAATGTCTTAAACGTCTAAAATTGATCGCAATGAAACTCAACAAAACTAACTGTTATTTAAAAATATATCCCTTCCCAAATTTACCGAGGATCGGCCCATATTTGACCTATATAAAGCCCCATTTAGAAATTTTAGTTTTTTATCAATAAATTGCTTAAATATTTTAGAATCATATTCAACATAAAAGTTTCTTTATAAAAAGTAAAAATTTTAAAAATATACTCATGGTGTAGGGTATTATATGGTCGGCCATGCCCGACTATACTTTCCTACTTGTTTTGTTAATAAATTGCTTAAATACTTTGGAAAAAAGGTAAAATTCAACATAAAAGTTTCTTTATGAAAAATAAAAATTTTAAAAATATACTCATGGTGTAGGGTATTATATGGTCGGCCATGCCCGACTATACTTTCCTACTTGTTTTTCTTTTGTTTTGCAAATTATTTGTGAGAAAGATTCTTACAAATAAAATGGAAATATAATTTCAAAACATTTCTACTTATATTAAATTCTAGAAAGATTTCATTTGAAATTAAATATATTGAATTTAAAAAGAAAAAATATTAAATCAAAATGAAAAAGAATGAATTTCAAATGAAAAAAAAATATATTGAAAAAAGTTTAATTTGCGTTGAAAATAATTTAATTTGCTTAGAATAAAATTTAATTTGCTTGGAAAAAGATCGTTAATTTGAAGCTAAAAACTTATATATACTTAATCCGTTTATTGTTGAATAAACTTGTGGACATTTAAGTGAATTTTTGATGGGGTCTTTTCATAGAGATCAGTTGTATGGGGGATAGGTGAAATAATGGACCGATCTTAACCATTTTCAAATTATGGTACCATAAAAGATCATCTGCCAAATTTCTTTGAATTATCTTTAAAATTGCGATCTGTAGTTTGATTACAAGGTTTACATGGACGGACAGACAGACAGACAGACAGACATAGCAAAGTCGACTCAGAAAATGATTTTGAGCAGAATATTATTGTGCGTTACAAACATCAGCACAAATGTATGTATGTACGATTAAATAAGATTCAACACGAATTCTGACTTGTTTTTGCTTCACCATACTAGTAAAAAATTTGCAGTCATATCTATCATACTCTTTTTCCTCCTTTATTTGAAATTTCTATCACAAATCTGTTTTACTAAGGACCACTCTTTAGGTGAACTATTAGCGATTAAATTACAATTATCATCAAAAGTTGTTTTTGAGTACTCGATTAGTTAATTTTGTTAGCTAGCTTAAGCACCCAATGAACAGGGCTGCCAGATAAATTTGTAGGAATATCGGCAATTTTTTTTCGCAAAAAAACGGCATTTGTGGGGTCTTTTCATAGAGATCAGTTGTATGGGGGATAGGTGAAATAATGGACCGATCTTAACCATTTTCAAATTATGGTACCATAAAAGATCATCTGCCAAATTTCTTTGAATTATCTTTAAAATTGCGATCTGTAGTTTGATTACAAGGTTTACATGGACGGACAGACAGACAGACAGACAGACAGACATAGCAAAGTCGACTCAGAAAATGATTTTGAGCAGAATATTATTGTGCGTTACAAACATCAGCACAAATGTATGTATGTACGATTAAATAAGATTCAACACGAATTCTGACTTGTTTTTGCTTCACCATACTAGTAAAAAATTTGCAGTCATATCTATCATACTCTTTTTCCTCCTTTATTTGAAATTTCTATCACAAATCTGTTTTACTAAGGACCACTCTTTAGGTGAACTATTAGCGATTAAATTACAATTATCATCAAAAGTTGTTTTTGAGTACTCGATTAGTTAATTTTGTTTGCTAGCTTAAGCACCCAATGAACAGGGCTGCCAGATAAATTTGTAGGAATATCGGCAATTTTTTTTCGCAAAAAAACGGCATTTGTGCCGATTTAAAAAACATCAATAAATCGGCAATAAAAAAAATTATCACAAATTAATTTAAAAATTACAATATTTTTTATACATGACTAAGGGAAATTTTATTCAGAATGGGTCTGATAACAGAACTCTTTGTAAGGGTACACTGAAACACTGATTTACTGAAAAAAGTCTATTAGAATTTTTTTATAGAAAAATGTATTATTATTTGTGGAATACAATTCTGTATAAAATTTTCAAATTTTGAATATACGTGATGTAGATATTATACATTACTTTATCGTTATCAACAATATTCGTTAATTTTTCCAATAGGATTTGAAACCTAGACCACTGGTTGTCTAATATGGGATTAGTAAATGGTTCTAATTCTAGTCAACATTAAAAGTTTTTTGAAAAAATACAAAACCATTCCAAATATGACGATGATGCACTGAGTAAGAGAATATACTAATAAACACAGAAAATAACTGTAAAACTGATATTAAATCCCGTAAAATAGGGTTAGCACATGGGCAATCAGTTATTATCTGGTTATCGTTGAAAAAAACCGGATAGGTAAAGATTTTGTTGAATAAATTTTTATTGAAAATTATCTCTAAATTTTTTCACTTTTCCACAAAATGTGTAAATTCATTTTCGAACCAATTATTTTTTTTAAATTTGACATTTAGAAACTTATTCCGTTCCAATCGATATTGCTGATGGAGAAAATTGTGTTTTGCAGTAATACAAATTTTCTTTTCCCAATTGATTTAAAAGCTCCTGTCATATGTGCTTTTGTAAAGTTGTAATAGATTCGTTAATTTGTTTGGGAAAAAATCGGCCTGGCTTCAGCAGACGTGCGACAACTCAACCTCGTTCAATGAACGCACAAACTAGACTGAATGAGTTATTAATACGTGTGAGTCGTTGTCGTAAATTTAGTAAAGGCAGAAAAGCACGCAAGTTACATTCATTTATTAACTAATACAACTGAAATTCAGCACGAAATAATAAATATCCACCACAAGACAAAATGGAGGTTAGAAATCAAATTAAAGAAATGGAAGAACAAAAGGTATTATTCAGGAAAGTTACTCCAGGTATTCAAGTCCACTTATAGTTGTGCCTTAAAAAATGGACAATTCTAGTGAAAAAATGACGCATAGTAATAGATTATAGGAAGTTAAATGAGGTTACTTTAGACGATAAGTTTCCATTACCAAATATTAAGTGAATATTAGGCAAGTTAGGTAGAGCTCAATATTTTACCATGTTAGATTTAGCAAAAGGTTATCATCAGATTTTAGTGAAGACAGGGGAAAAACTGTAACACCACATGGGTTGTATGAATTTATTAGGATGCCTTTTGGCTTAAAAAATGCGCAAGCCGCATTTTAATGAACGAAATCTTAAATGATTATATTAATAAAACATGTGTCATGTATTTAGATGATATCCTAATATTTAGCACTTCGCTACAACAACACTTAAATGTAATACTTGAGATCTTTGATGTGCTGGAAAATAAAAATTTAAGAATTCAAATAGATAAATTTCTTAAAGAAAGAGAGACGGAATTTTCAAATAAACTTAAAGTAATAGAAAAATTAGAATTGCCTAGAACAGAAAGGCAGATCAAAAGTTCTTTAGGAATTACAGGATTATGCCAAAGTAGCACTACAAATTACAAAGTACTTAAAAAAGGCAGTGAGAATAAATACCAAAGTTCCTACTGAGAATAAATACCAAAGTTCCTACTTCCTACTATCCAATTGATCATGGAATTAATTGAATTGGTAATTAACGAATGTGAGATCTGTCAAGAGGTAAAATTTACAGAAACACAATCCAACCTAAATTTTTATTGACACCATCGAAACAAAATGAGATTGTTCACCTAGATATCTATGTAATAAAAAGAAGTGATTTTTAACAGTAATATAGTTTTTCTAAATTTTAAGCGGCTTACCCATTAAACGATAGAAACCATTTAACTATCGACAATTAGAATACCACTTTTCAAAAATAGGTAAACACAAAAAATAGTAGCGGACAATGAATGCAAAGCAGTACGAATAAAATAATTTTTACAAAAGGAAAATATTGAATTGCATTTAACTAAACCCAACAGTCACATACAACGTTTTCACAATACAATAGCAGAAAAATTCAGGATATTGTATAAAATAGAAAAAAATGTTCCATTAAAACAATTAATTCAGAAGGCAATAAGAAATTATAATAAACGAACCTGTTTGGCCATTTTAATAATTTATAATAATGAATTCTGGAATCAATTTAAAATAATTATATAAAAAAAATTTGAATTGAACTGCAAACCCTTAAACTTTTTGTAAAAAATAGTAGTTTTTTACACCCTTGCCCTTTGTAAGGCTTGGGTAATTTTAGAAAAAACTGTTATACTATATAGAAAATAATTGCCATTTTTAAAATTAATAAAACACTTGTTTTTTAAACACCAAATCGTGAACACCAATTTTATATTTTTTTCGCATCGGCTATTTAGTGGTTTTTTTAATAATCGGTCTATTTAATTTAGCAAAAACTCTTGCTAAACATTTTGGCGCCCGAGCAGGGACTGATTTTTAATAAAGAAAAAAAAACATTTAAATAATCGAATACTAAAATTGTATTTTTTTCGCAACCAGACATTTCGGTTAAAAAAGAAACATTATAAGAACAAAGTGTTTGTGTTTTAAGTGCTAAAACAATTAACCAAACGTTCAAAAAACCGCGGTCGTTAGTAAAACGCTCGGTTAATAAACAAAACATTTAATAAAAACAATAAAGTTTGTGTTTCATCCCCTTAATCATCAAAGGAGCATCCAAATGCACTGTAATTGCTGCTTGTGCCAAAAAGAAAAGGGAAGTTCGAACCAACAACAAAACCAGAATAAATAATTTTGTGTGAGACTCGAGATACGAAGTATAGTAAATACTTTTTTCTTTTAATAAAAAAATTCACGTTCCGCAAGTTTATTCCACACAACGATTATTTTTTCTTACCAATTTATTTTATTATTCGCCTTAAAAAGTGAAACATTAAATAAAAACAAATAATACATTTTACACATTTATTGTCAAAAATATTGCACATATTTTCACTAATTAAAATTACAATAAATTCGTTGATCTCGATCGGTTCTCTTAGTCATTGTTTTTCTCTTAATTTTTTTTACTCTGCTCTCTTCGCTTTAATTTGTTTTATTTTCCTGGAAGTTGCAAATTTAATATTAATTAATAACTAATACTTACCACTTTCCTACTTTTCTTTTACTTTCACTTTAATTTATTATTGTGTTGTTTGTTTGTTTTGACATTCGTTTGTATAAACAGAGTTGTTTCTTTTTTGTACCTACTAATTACAACTATTGTGATTGATCATATTTGGAATTACTTTTACATAGCTGTTGTAATATTGAGACTTGGCTCCACTGTTACACATGTTTGTAACGTAGATCAACACATGTAAAAAGTAGAGAAGGCAACATAAGAAAAAACAAACGTCAACCCAGCGAACATTTTTATGTAAACTGAATAAAGTGAAAAAAGTATATGAAAATTAAATAATATATAAATAGATAAATATCTTTATCATTTTTAATTATAAATTTCTAATACTTATAATTATTTATAAAAAGCTTGAGGATTGAGCACAAATTGGTTTAATTAAGTAAAGATAAGATTGAGAAATTATTTTAGTAAAAATAATTTACAATTGAGAACAAATCGATTTAGAGGTCGTTGTGAGTTTTTAATTCGTAGAATTCTTGATAATATTGAACGAATTCTGTTGCTTGTGTTTGCAAATTGAATTTGTTTGAACATTTAAGCTAGCAAACGATTATTATAATCAAAAGTTTAATACTTATTTGAATTCTAACGAAAATTATAACGTGCAGAAAAGTATTTTTTATAAATCTATAAATTTTCTGAAATTATAGTAAATAATTTGGATTATAATTGGAAGTCGTTTAATCGTTTTAGATCTTTAAAATTGTCATTTTTAATAATCAAATAGACAATAAGATTTCTTGAGATCCTTCCATAGCTTTTTGTAAAATCAATATAAAATTTCTGAAATTATAACAAATTATTTCGATAATAACTGGAAGTCGCTTAATCGCTTTTAGATCTCAAAAATTGTTAATTTGCTTCATCAAATAGACAATTATATTTTCTTGAGATCCTTCCATACCTCTATTTGTAAAACTAATTTGCGAATAAAGTTAAATTAAAATAATACAAAATGCACGCATCAAAGAAAACTGGTAAAAGCAAACTGGAAATTCTAAATCAACAGAAGAATACAGTTTTAAATAATATTAATCACGTTCGGCGATCTATAAAGGAAAAACGATTTCTTTTAATCCACTTGAATTGGAATGTCGACTCGATATATTAAATTCATATATTGAAAAGGCAATGACTTATCAGTCAGAAATCGATTTTTTAGATCCTGAGAACGATGAAAGATCTGCTGTTGAAGACTTGTGTGTGCCTACTAAATGTCTACTTCTTGGATATTTGACACCGATTCGAAGACAAAGCAGCCATGATTCTACTATTGGTTATCCAACACACCACAGCAGTCTTCCTAAAATGAAATTACCAAAATTTAGCGGCAAGTACTCAGAGTACAAAAATTTCATTAGTTTGTTTGAGAGTTAGTTGATCATGACATGTCGCTTACTGAAATCGAAAAGTTCAATCATTTAATTTCATGTCTCTCTGATGAAGCTCTAGGTACTGTGAAGGCTTATCAACTTACTGAACAGAACTATTCCAAAGCAAATTTCATATTATGCGTTGGTCAAATAAGACGAAGTCCCGACATCCCAACTGTTCAGAAAACACTTCTCGGTTGGGTTGTGTCTGGTAAATACAAAAATTGTAAGACTTCCACCAACAAATCGTGTCACATAAGTACATGGGGTAATGATGACTATCTTCTACTATCCTCTACCCTCTTTCTTTTATATTTTATTATCTTTACAGGTATCACAAAGGGACCAACAGGACCCAAGTGTGCGTCTTTGCAGCCTGAATACCTTACCTAACCTAACCTACGTGTTTATCAGGAACAATGTGTAATTGAAAGTTGTAAGTCATAAATATAAGATCATGCTTTGAAAAACAAGACGCAGAAAGTTGATCATACATTAATATTTTGGATAGTCTATTAACAAAGAACAGATCCAAGAGGGTATTATTAGTTGCGGTGAAGTGAGTAGGCATATTTAAGTTTGGTGATCTAAGTCCTAGCGATTTCATAACGTCCAAAAAATTTCGTTCCACTAATATGTTGGAGTTAAAATCACCAGCAATAACAACATCATCATATCGCACTGATAATAATTCCAGTTTTCTAAAAAAGTGATCCATACGTATGTTCCTATTAGGTCTATAAACACAACATAAAAGTAAATGACGTTCTTCACTGCTTACATCGATAAATATATATTCCACTTGGTTTTCTTCATCAATAACACCATCTAAATGAGTGTTAATAGAGTTATCGGGAACAGCAGATTTGCCAATAACTTTAAATTGAATACCCTTTTTAATATAAATAGCAACGCCACCATAACCATTCCTATCATTTCTACATACATTGTAGCCATCTAATGAGATAGAAGCATCAGAGATACTGGCATCTAACCATGTTTCCGAAATACAGATAAACTCAATTTCTGTGTCTTCAAAAATATAACGGAATTCATCGGTTTTATTTTTAATACTCTGAGCATTGATGTGACAGATTCTGCTACCATTTCTCTGTTTAGCCAAGACATTCACCATATTAGCTAAGCCATCTCTAGAACGAACTCGAGTATTATTCAAAATGCGCATATTCTGACAGTTTCAACAAAAGTAACGATAACATATACATGATTTTAAAGAAAAGAAACATTATTAAATACAAAATTGAGTACAAGATTGACATTACCTTTGCAAACAAATTACACAAATAATACGAAAAAAAATATAATGCGAGATATGAAATGTACAAAATAGAATATGATCAAATTTGTAAGAAGTTGATTAAGAAACAGAATAATAAAAAGTTTAACAGTAAGGACAATAATAATTAAAATCAGATTTGACAAGTGAATACTAAAGACAATAATATTAAGGCTAACCATGAAATAAATTATTTAATTGTCCGATATTATCGATTTGGATTCCAGTATCATTAATGGTTTTCTTAACATATATCAAACCACGCATAGAAAAAGCACTGTAGATAAGTTTATCCTTCTTGAGTCGAACTGCCGCTCGCAATATGTTAAAATTATCAGAAGTGAGGTTTTCGTTGACATAGAAATAATTGTCAGAATCAAATCCGATATGACTAAGCTTGAATACAAAATCTTTGTTAGATTTGCGAAAATTAGCTAAAGATTTAAGAAAAAAGTTTTTGTCATATGGAGACCACATTTTAACAATTATTACAGCATCTTTAGAGTTCGTTTTATGCTTGTTATTTTGATTTTGTAAACGAAAAATAGATTTGATTGCTGGAACTGAAACTTTTATTGTAGTGCAAATGTTGTTAAAGATTCCATATAAGTCTTCATTTTCATAAAAAGGAATTTCATTAAGACGAATATCACACGCCACAGTATTGTTTTCCTGCCGTTTTATTTTCGATTTTAAAGTTTTAATTTCCTCCTGCATACTTTTAATTTCCACCGTGACTGTTTCCAATTGTTTAACTCTTTCAGTTACATCTTCCAAGTTACTCTTTAACGTGCTAAATCTTTTATCTATCTCATCTAAGAGATCTTCCTTGTACTCCTTAAATTTTGTTTCTATCATTATTTGTAATTGCTCAGTAAGCTTATCAAAACGTTTATCCATGATTGTTATAAACCTGAGTGGAGATTCTGTATTAGTTAAACGTGGAGTTTTACATGCATTATCAATAAAAGAGTTATTTATTTCTCTTAAACGTTTTTGTGCGGGAGTATCAGCCATAGTTAGTGTGTCTGTTGTATTCTTATGATTTATGAAATATTACTTGTTGAACGACTATTGTTATTGTAATTCACTATAGAGAGCAGTATGTACGTTAAGTTCACTGAACCCTCGTTTTAGATCAATATTATTTTGTTTTGATGTTAATATTAGAGTTTGATGTTGTTTTCAGTGTTGTTGGCACTCTTATTCTTTGTTCCTTGTTATTTTGTTCACACTTTGAACTAAGTTGATGTATTTAGTTTGTTATTGTTTTTTGAGTAAATACAAAGATTGTTCATTTATCTTTTTATATTGTAAATAAATATTAATACGTTTATGTTTGTTTAATTATAGTTAATAGGCAACTTTCCTTTTATTATTTATTATATCTTTATTAAAACTTTTTTAAATATGTAAAATGTTCATTTGCTATAAAGCTATTTTTATTATCAAATTTGAAAACTAATAAGTTACAAGAGAAAACACAACCGTTCACGTTCGAATACATACGTATTCGAACGTATATATTCAGATTCCATTCTGAAAATCACTTAAACACACATTACTTGTTACTAAATTACGATACAAAATTTGACTGAAATATAGATTTTATGTTCATAAATTTAGCTCAAAGAATCTTTTACGATCGGTCTATAATTGGTCATATCTCCCATACTAGGTCCAGCCCCTAAAAACGCTTTAACCGTATTTAACTAATTGAATTTTTAATTTGTGTAGAACAAGATTATATATTGATACGAAATTGTATTTGTATTTTAATTAAACAGTTCTTAACGTCCAGTTTCAAGATTCATTATGAATGTTTCTAAACAACATTTGTTTAGAAACATTCTATTTCTGGAAACTTCTATCTGTTAAAGAACAATTTGGTATGGCAACACTAAGTATGAGTGCTTTATAAGTAGTGCTTTCAAGAATATGACTAGAAGTATCCGGAAGATGTCGCTAGAATATCCTGGAAATGTCTAGAAGATGATGACAAGGTATTAAAAACGCCGGCAAGAGACCAAATCAGTCCGTCTTTTATAAAAAATAAAAGTTAAAGTTAATAATGTCAAGTGTGCTATCGTGTGTTAAAGTTGTATTGTTATATAAAAGTGTTTGTGTACGAAACTGTGTAAATAAAGAGTAGTTGTAATTTAAAAACTAATTGGCGCTTTTATTTGCAATAAAAAGAATCCGGTTTATTCCAAAGGGAAATAAACGAACGTTTAAAAAGGTAAAACGTAACAATTTTTTTCGTTGTTTTCCAGAAGTTTCAAGAAACTTCAGTTTTAAACTCAGCAAAGTTGACTTTAAATCTTTCTTGAACTCCAGCAACTTTATCGTGGGTGGCTCTAGATGCTTCATGAACTTCGGCAAATTTCTCCATCATAGCGGCAAACATTGTGTTTAAGTCCATGTTGCTCATTGTTGAGCGAGTACATATCTCAGTTTCTTTTTTGTACTCAAATTCGTAAATACCGATGTCAATGTCACGCCTCTTGAACTCATCTATTAACCTCTTTTGCAATTCTGCCTTATTACCTGCTGTCGGTAACTCCAACTTACTCAATTCTCTCTTGAGTTGTTCAACTTTTAGTTCTTCGAACTTCATGACTGCTTTTTATTATGTAATCCCACTTCTGACACCAATTCGTTTATTTCCCTTTGGAATAAACTGGATTCTTTTTATTGCAAACAAAAGCGCCAATTAGTTTTTAAATTACAACAACTCTTTATTTAGACAGTTTCGTACACAAACACTTTTATATTACAATACAACTTATATAGTAGACTTTAACACACGATAGCACACTTGACTTTATTAACTTTACTTAACGACGTTTTATAAAAGACTGACTGACTTGGTCTCTTGCCGGCGTTATTTATAACTTGTCATCATCTTCTAGACATTTCCAGGATATTCTAGCGACATCTTCCGGATAATTCTAGTCACATTCTTGAAAGCACTACTTATATAATGATCACCCTGTGTTTATTTAAAAGCAGTCACACTTAGTGTTGCCATACCAAATGTTACTTTAACAGATAGAAGTTTCCAGAAATAGAATGTTTTTAAACAAATGTTGTTTAGAAACATTCATAATGAATCTTGAAACTGGCCGTTAAAAACTGTTTAATTTAAATGTAAATTTCGTAACACTATGTATTTTGAAAATCCTCTGCAATCTTCAATAAATCTTGGAATTGTAATAGATTTAAATCCTGGTATTTTTCTATTTAAGACATGAGAAAACTCATTTCTACAAATACTTGATAAATTAGAAATGTATTTATATAAAAGTAGCTGGTGAAGGGTATTTAAGATTCGGCCCTGCAGAATTTATGGCACTCTAACTTGTTTGATTTTTCGTTTCATTCTTATTTTACTGTTACAACTTACCCTGACTAATATTTCTGTAGAATGAATTTTGCAAATTACAGTTAAAAAATTTGAGCCATTAGTATCATTCCAAATTATACAACCATGATAATTCAACAATTTTGCGAACTGCAGCAAAAATTCACTTTTTTGCATGAAGTTTTTCAATAACTTAGAGTCGGCGTGCCGCAGCAAAAATCTCCCGTAAGAAATAAATGTATTAGTGTTTTGAACGCCACAAAACTTGCTGAGCCCCCAAAATTTTTTCCAATATTGAAAAAATACACGTGTTTGTGTGCTGAACACAGCAAATAAACAATATGTTATATTGCGCCATCTATGATTCATAAACAAGTATGAATGTATAGTCGGGCGTAGTCGACCATATGATACCATACACCAGTCAGTAAGTATGTTAAAAATGGGGATTATTAAAAAAAATAAAGCATTTGGTTTGTTTTTTTAACTTTATTTCGGAATATTTTTATTTTTTTTGGCAAAAAATAGATTTTTTAAGAGGGCTCAAAGGGGAGTAGGGCAAAATATGGCCCCATTCATAAAAAATTTGGTAGGGGGAGTTAAGTCTTCTTCAATATTATTTATGTAGAATTTAAAAGTGTTATTAGTGTTTGTAAGTGAATTTTGGCCTTTAAGTCATTTTCTGAAGGGGAGTTTGTATGGAGGATAGGGGCAAATGACGCCCGATCATTACAAAAATCGGTAGTGTCATTTAAAGTTCTATAAAACTAAGTTTTGTCGAATTTTGTTGACATAATAGATCATTTAAATTAATTATACGCCCTATTTGCGGGGTACGGTTGTATGGGGGCTAGTCGAAATAATAGACCGATTTTAACCATTTTCAATAGGATTAGTCCTTGGGACAAGAGAAGCGTTTGTGCCAAATTTCATCCAATTATCTTGAAAATTGCGGCCTGTACCTTGCGCACAAGGTTTACATGGACAGCCAGCCAGCCAGACGGACGGACATAGCTTAATCAACTCAGAAAATGATTCTAAGCCGATTATTATATTTTAAGGTGGGTATAGGACGAATATTTTTGTATGTTACAAACATCAGCACAAACCCAATATACCCTCTCCACTAAAGTGGTGTAGGGTATAAAAATTAAAAGTACGTTTATCAAAGACACTTTTTATTGCTTTAATATTACACTGAATACTAGATGAAGTCTCTTAACTCATATTTCGAAAGAAATCTGTGCATAAATTGGGAAAATTTTCAATATAAAACTGTTTGTCCTATGTGAAGTCTTCTTTTTAATTGCGCTATAGCGAGTAAAAATTGAGTAATTTTTAAAATACGTATTAAATATATTAGTAAAGTAATATAGGTTTATCCAGTAAAATAGGTCTATGAGTATTGGAGATATGTTCAAAACAAATATCAACAAATAATATATTTTATGGAATTTTTGATTAAGGCATGTCAAATAGTATATTTGCATAAAAATCAAAAAATCCAGAGATATATGCAGTGATGAGTCGCGATATGATAGAAGTATATGAGAACTCCTGTATTTTTTTGGTGTATCACTGTGAAATTATTTACACAAAACCAAAATTAACATTTTCTCAGTATTTTTTTATGTCCTGCTTTTTAAAACCCAGCTTTTTGCAAATCGGAATCTGGTAACCCTACTCTATCCCCTTTTCTAATATCTAATTGCCTTTTTGTTCAAGAAGGCCATATTTTTCCATTTGAAAACAAAAATTTTCGAATTTGTTCTGAAAGGGTATGTATTAGAGTATTCAATTATTCGGGTTTTTGTCTTATTCGGTTTATTCGACAAATAATTATTTGAGGTTTTACGTTAGCCGGTTAATAATCGGATAATTAAAAAATTTATATTAAATATCAATATGTTGAGAACAGTTCAACAGTTGTGCTTGACGATACCTCGTACAAGTAATAATATGTTACGCTTAATTTAAAATGTTTAAATTCGGTAAGTAACTTTAATATTATCTATTACAATTATTCCTTTTTCAAAATCATATTGTGTATAATAGTTTTAAAACTAATTCACATTATTAACTATTAGTTTAACTAGTACAAAGCATTTTAAATAATACATATCGACGATTTCAAATTAGAATATCTCAACGTTTAGAAGTATAAACGGAGAAATAAAAATATGCAAATGTATTTTTTTTAGTGCGTCATATGTTCTCATGGATGACAATCTATAGAAACAAAAAAATTACAGATTCAAGGTCCTAAGTAAATGAAAATCTGTTTTTGTTTATTATCTGGTACTACAAAAAATCTTTACTTAGCAAAATCTTTACTTACCCGGTAAGTAGGCAAGTAATATTGGAGAAAAGTGTAAGTAATTACTCTTTGGGTGAATAACTACTTATTTTTGTTCAACGATGACTAAATAATAACTGGTTACAAATCACATTACCCGAGTTTTCTGGATTAAAAACTAGTTTTACAGTTATATTTTATGTTAGTGTATTTTCTTACTCAATGCCCCATAAGAAAGTAATTTTATCATTCTATCTAAAATGGTTTCCATACAAATGTAAATATCAACATTTCTTGAAAAAATTTCCAAAATCGACTACGGTTAGAAATAATAACTAATTCCGTATAGAACATACGCTATAGACAATTGACTACAAATTCTATTCAAAACAATTAATTTATGTTATTGATAACGACAACTCATTACCAAGTAATGTATGAAATAACTACATTACCTACAATACTCATTACCAAAATTTTAAATATTTTAGTGGGTTTTTGTTTATATTGCAATATTGAATCTGGAAACATATAATGACAGATATACGTGTATTTATTGATATAACAAAAATCTATAAGTCAATTTTTTTATAACTTTTTCGTTCTTAAATTTGTATGAACAAATTCAAATTTCATCGCAGTACTCGTATTTTTAAATAAGGAAAATTCGTATTTTAATAACCAAAACCGTTTCCCGAGAGGAACCTTTTATAGTCATATGTAAAAGGGGACCTTATGTATATCGGGATAAGGTATTTATGAGCTGATCCTGAAACCAATTTATAGAGAGGGTTTGATTAGTAAGAAAAATATATGTGTGGCATTTCATCTCTTTTGAAGAAAAATTAGAAAAGAAAAGCTTCGAAACATCCAAATAAATGATTCTACCTTGTATTGGGATAAATATAATCTAGTCCGTAATTTAATAGGTATACGTCAATAAGTGCTGCTACAAAAATACAAGACAGAATTAAAAAAAAAAAACAAAATATAGAAATAGGTGTTATAATTTTGGAAGATATGTCTAAAACAATTACAAAAATATTATTATGTTTAGTTGTTTTACAACACTTCTTCATTTATTTAATCATATTAACTATAATTACTCTTTTTTAATAAGTTTCAAATTAATTTCTTTAAATTTTCACGTCCACAGAAAAAAAAATTCAGTAATTTTTTTCAATAAAGACGTTAATCAGCATTAAATTTTAATTTAATTATATTTTTAATTAATGTGATTTTTTTAATAGCTTTTTGAATTTTTAAAATTTTTAATATTTTGACATTTGTAAAAATAAAATAAAAAAGAAAAAACAGTTTAAAACTTTTGCATAAAAGAATTTTTTCATTATTTTATAAAAAATTTTGTTATTTCAATTCAAACACAAAATGGACGGGAATTTACTCATCTCTGTTATGTGGACCTAAGTAAAAAAGTTCTCATTCAAAAATATGTGTACGCAATTTAATATAGTGTATTTTAGATATTTTGTGGGATGAGTTGCTATATCTAGGAGTTTTTATAAGTTATGAAGTATATCTGAAAATATCCTGGCGATTGCATACATACATACATACATACATACATACATACATACATACATACATACATACATACATACATACAAACCTACCTACATACATTCATATATACATACATACATACATACATTCATATAAACATACATACATACATACATACATACATACATACATACATACATACATACATACATACATACATACTTTATGTATTTTAATTATGTATAATAATTTATGTATATTCAATAAAAACAATAAATCTTCAATTGGAATAATTATTTTTTAGTCGATATTTAAAATAACAATAATTAGGAATTTAATCGAATTCATTAAAGACGTATTTGAAATATGCCACCAGATCTAATTAAACGAATTAATTACAATAATACTGTTTTAATTAAAATTTTTGCCACGTTTTTCCCAATTAACATTTTAATTTTCAGTTAATCAATAGTATCATTTTGATGATTAGAGAAAAATCAAAACTTTTTTTAATTAAAATGAGCAATTTCATAATTGAAATTCATTTTTATTTTTTTCTGTGTCCCCAGGCAATCTTTAGAAAAACTAAAAATTTTTTCAAAAAATTTATATGAAATAGTTATATTTTAGTTTAACATTTATTAAAAATTTAAATTGTTTGCACTATTTTATGATATTTCAATTAATTAATTGATATTCAATGATCCACCACCATCAGTGGTGATAAAGGGTATATATACCTTTGTCATTCCGTGTGTAACACCAAGAAATATTCATCTGAGACCCAACAAAGTATATATATTCTTGGTCCATATGAAATTCTGAGTCGATTTAGCTATGTCCGTCTGTCTGCCTAAAACACGCTCACGTTAAAACTAAGCCAAGGACATAAATCAAATTCGCCGAAAATATTATCGAAATGTTATCTTAAGCAGTTTGGTATTTAAAATGAGCAAAAGCGGCTCACATCGATCAAAATTTAAAACAACATCGAAAAATTAAGCATTTTTTACACATTCTGATATAATTTTCTCGAAAACTATCCATGATAATTCCATGAAAATCACCATACATTCGTTTCTACACAAGAGCTTAATCCCTGCAGAAAATTGCCAGCACCTATCTGTCCAGATCTTCATATACCTCCAATGCATATTCCCGGAAAATGGATTTTTTGTTAATAACTTCCTTTACAATGCCGACATTTTCACAAATTAAAATCTTATACCAATAGAATTCATTCAGAGAAAAAATTTTCTAGATAGGTTTATAATTTGACATAGCTCCCATACAAAGGTCCCCTCCCGAAAATCACTTAAACGCACATAATTCATTGCCAAATTAAGATATCCATATAAAATTTGGTACAAGTATTTCACATAAAGCAATATTATTTTTTTCTGATCGGTCCCTAATTGGTCGTAGCTCCCATACAAGTTCCCATCCCGAAAATCACTTAAATGCGTATAACTCATTACTTAATTAAGATATCCATATAAAATTTGGTATAAGTATTGCTCATATGCATGTAAATATCACTGTCGGTTCTCGGATCGGTCCATAATTGGTCATAGCTCCCATACAAGCACCCCTTCCGAAAATAACTTAAACTTACTAAATTAAGATATCGATATAAAATTTGGTATAAGTAATGCTCATATGCATACAAACATAGGTCACATATGCACATATTTCATTACTTAATTAAGATATCCATATAAAATTTGGTACAAGTATTGCTCTTATATACAGACTGTCGAGAGTTTTAACGTGAGCACCTGCCGTGTCGGCCTTATCCCACGGTGGTCTTTTTCATCCACAGTTTAGACTTGAGAACGGTCAACCATCGCCCCTTTGTATTCAATGAAAACTCAGGTGGCAATTTTTGCACATTTTCTATGACCGGTCCATGCGCAAGTACTTTGCTGGAGTACTCGAGCTATCTAATCTCTTGCCAAAGTAGTCACATTGAAAGACAACCACACTACAACAACCTAGAGACGTAACCGACCGAAGCACGATCCATCAATAAGCCGTAGACATTGTTCTTACTCACAGTGACACGCTGTGGCAAGTCTGATATGAATAGAGTAAACTCTGAACATATCTGGACAAGGAAGGAAAATTTCCAACGCTTAGTCCCACAGTCACTCCTCTGTGGGGTATCTGTTGATTTTCGACAACAGCATCGAACTTTTCGAACAGCATCGAACTCTTCCCGCGAATTTGGGTTTAAACCACAGCCACTACGTGGATCCCGAAGGAACCTCAACCAACTGACCAGCCAGGACATAGTCCTGCGGGCAACTGGCCACCCGTAGTACCAGATTATGCGGTGCTCTGGTCTGACCTCTGCCAATCTATGCAAGGACTAAGCCAAACAGTAGACTGAAACAACCAATTTTTCAGTCCCGGTCAGACTGGAGGTATTGGGCACCTCTTTATACACCGGGATTGCAATAACACCAAGGCGGAGGTCTCGCCAAGGTAACATGCCCCCGGGGGGCTCTTATATACAGTAATATTACCATGAATTTTGTCGTAGCTTTTATACAAGGTCCCCTGCCGAAAATCACTTAAACGCCATTACTCATTACCAAATTAAGATATCCATATAAAGTTTGGCACAAGTGTTGCTCATATACAGAGAAATAATATTGTAAAATTTTTTTGCCGATCGGTTCATAACTGGTCATAGCTCCCACACAAAGTCTCTTCCAGAAAAACAATTAAAGGCACATAACTCATTACCAAAGAGTGATACCCATTAAATATTTGGCATAAATACTATTTTTGTACACATAGATGTTATTTCAAAATGTTTTCACGATCGGACATTACTTGGTCATAGCTCCCATACAAGGTTCTCTCCCGAAAATCACTTAAACGTTCAAAACTCATTAAAAAATATTGATATCCATACATTTAGCAAAAAACTGATTTTATATACATACATAAATTACACTATACAATTGTTTTACGATCAGTCTATAATTGGTCATAGCTCTCATACTAGGTCCTCTCCAGAAAATCACTTAAATTCACTATATTCATTACCAAATAATGATATATGATATACAGAATTTTGAAATTGTATCTTTATACACATAATTGGATATAGTTCCCATACAAAATCCTTTTACAAAAATCTCTTAAACGCACATTACTTATTACTAAATTAAGCTATTGATACAAAATTTGGCACAAATATTAGTTTTGTATGCAAAAATATTATTTCAAGATTTTTTCACGATCGGTTCATAAATGGGTGCGGTCTGTCCCATAAAAGATTTATTTATTTATTTTTTATTTTATTTATTTTATTTTATTTATTTATTTGTTGTTCCACACACAAGACTTAAGAGTCTTATATTACAGTACAGAACTGATTAAATGTAATACAATCTATATATATATAAAATTCTAACGTTACTGACTGACTGACTGATTGACTGATTCATCATCGCACAGCCTAAACAGTTAAAGCTAAATAGATCCACTAAGACGGGATTTTTGGAAATTCGAATGTTTAGGGGGTAAAAAAGGGCAAAAACGGGTAAAATCGGTAACCTCATATCTCCTAAACTAGAAAAGATACAAAAATAGTTTAAAGCTTATCGTCGTTCATTTAAAAAATAAGGGGACAGGTGTCTGGTACTTTTTCCAATTTCGGCCCCTTTAGGGAATAAACGGGTAAAAACTGTATTTTGGTACTTTCTTTGCACCCCATGTATCTTTTAAACCAGTGAACATTCAAACAATATTTTTGACTCCTTCATAACTTGACGAAAAAATAAAAATATAAATTTAGTACGTTTTGGTTATTCGGATGTTTAAGGGGTGAAAATTGTACCTATTTTTGGTACTTTTTTCATAAAACATTGATTTTGGTTTATTAACTTATACATATAAATACGTAATAA
>NC_060952.1:48391583-48400347 GCF_022045245.1 Lucilia cuprina | reverse complement strand
TAGTTTAGGTAGGATTATTTTTATGAATTTTGGATGTATACCATCAGCTCCAATGGCATTCGATTTGATTGAGAAACAGGTAGACAAAACATCATATTGATAGACACAAGCAAAAAAAAATTATTACGAAGTTCATTATTATAATCTCGGTAGTAATTAAGATCAGCCGTAACCATTGGGATATTGAGAAATTGCACATTCATTTCATCGGGATTAACTGATGTACATTCTTGGTTCGCCTTACCTATGCCAATTTCACGAATTACTTGCCATTTTTTTTGCGCTCAAAGCATTTGTAAATTTTTTGCATATAAATTAGATTTAGCTTTTCGAATTAGTTTATTAGCCTCGTTTCTGAGTTTACGATACTGTTCATGCAAATACGTGGTTTTAAAACGTTTCCATCGATCATATGCCAAGTCTCTGCTAAGAATCGCCTGCTTTATGTTATTAGAGAACCAAGGTTTTTTCTTTCGACTAATAGCTATTGTTTTTAAAGGTACCGATAAGTCATACAAGTTATTAATGTTAGATTCTAAGAACATGATCTGCTCATCCACTGAGTGCATATAAAAAAGATGATCCCAATTGATTTGTTGAAATTCATATTCAAGTAAATTAAAATGTATGTTTTTAAAATTACGAAATGTTACGTGTTTATTATAATCCGTGTGGAGTTGTCAGATTCCGTGTGGAGTTGTCAGATCTCCCATCGGACGCGTCCCAGGTGGCGGATAGGGGGAGCTAAGCATGGTCTTTTTCGACACATTGGACATAATGGTCGAAAACGACGATGCTAGCTCGAGATAAGGCAGACCTGACTAAATACATTTTTGACAAATGGTCTAACAAGCCTGTTATATCTAGATGAGTGCATGAATCAGGACAATCTTTTATCACATCAGTGGATACATTTTTGACAATTGGCCTACTGATATGTAAAGAGATGGTAGAGTGCTGATATGATTTATGGTACATCTGACAACAGGCGGTCATATATGATAACAGGACTTCTCCTGTTCCCCATGCACAAATCCGCGGACCAAAACTGTCAACCCCATCCCCATCCCCATATTTCCCAATCCACCTAGTTTATCCCTCTTCAATCCAATCCCAAGAACCCATTCCCTCATCCCCCACTTGTAAGGTTAAGGTGGTTGGAAGCAGTGCCGAGAACCTGAATGGCTAGTTAGTGGTTAAAGAGGACTAGTCGTTAACAGCTCCCCTCCGATGCCAGGGCACGGATCGGTTGTAATGCTTAGCCTAGCCCACGTACGCCGTCCCTGCGTGGGTCGTCCACCCATTACGCGCCTACTCGTGGGAATCACATGGAGAAAAACAACAATTAAACAAACAAAAAACAAACAACCCGTGGAAAGCCAGTTGGGGAAACCTAAACTGGTGGACTGCAAACAGCCTGCTATCCAACCTTCTGGTGATAGCACGGCTGAACGCAGCGAGGAAATCTTGTCCGTAGTGGCAAGCACCTCATCAGCTGCACAAGCCTTAGCTGGTACGCCAGCAAATACCCCTGCCTCGGGCACTGCGGACCAAGCAGTGACCCCCGCGACTTCTGGACAGGTTGGATCGTCGAACTCGATGTCGGGTCCAACTAATGCCCCCTCAACCGCCCTCACGGCTAACGAAAACCCCCTAGTCGCAAAGATCCATCTAGGAAGGCTTTTGTTCAAAGGCGTGCCGCCATGCGTTTAGTCGAGCGACTTGGAGTTAAGTCGGTCGATACGCTTACCACGGACGAAAAATCGTCCCTAGATTGGGCTAAAGCCCTACTGGCTCAGCCGGAGTGTTCTGACCCTCCTACAACCTCAGATGCAGCGGACCAAGCTACATCTGCAGGGCCTAAACGGCAGCGATCGGAGGAAGAACATGCTCTCCAGGCAGTCCCACAGCCGAAGACTAAACGTCAGAAGCAGTTCGAGACTCGTATAGTCAACAGACCCTACAGCGAAGTTGCCAAAAACCCGCTGGTTAGGGCCATTGTTGACAAGAGTGTCAACGACGGAGCTATCTCCCAGGATAAATGGTTGATAATCCGTCAAAAAATGCTGGAGGTGTATTGGAAAATTCTCAAAGAGAATCCCGGTCCATCTCCGCAGAATGATGATGCTGGCTGGTACCAAGGTCACATCAAACTGCTGGCGTGCACGAACGAGCGCTCAGCAAACTTGCTTAAGTTGGCGGTTACGTCTATAGGGGAAGTGTGGCCCGGCGCGAAACTTGACGTGATCCCGGTTAGTGAGATACCTCGCAGACCGAGATCAATCACGGTTATTCCGGCGGAACCACACGAACCAGAGGCGATTCTGGCGTACCTTCAGAGTGGAAACCCTGACCTACCTACCCACAATTGGAAGGTAGTCAAGGTCTCCGAACCTGAAGGTGCTTACAGAAAGGTGGTCGTGGTCCTTAATAAGGAATCGTTGCCGTTACTCCGAGAGAAGCAAGGCAAAGTATACTACGGATTTGATAGTATCAAGCTGCGCGTCTACCGGGGTGACGACAAACTAGACCCCAAACCGGTAAGCACGGACGGAGGAAAGGTAGACGATACCACTAACTCTGACGACCAAATGGACGCCCAATCAAGTACAGACTTGATTGGGAATCTATTTGATAGCCAGGGCGAAGTGATTGACGAAGACGAGCTTCTGAAAACAGACCCAGAAGACGCCGACGTCACAATCGTCTACGACCCTGACCAAGATGAAGGTGATCCAAGTGAACCTTCACCACTCTAAAGCAGCTTCAGCTGCATTACACCTCCACCTTGGATATCAAGGGGAGGATATAGCGTTGATCCAAGAGCCGTGGACCCATAACGGCAACATACTTGGAATCAACGTAAAAGGCTATAAAATACTATACGCAAAAGGCACAGGTAACATTAGATCTTGCATACTTGCTAAAAGCACCCTAAATATCTTCATTCTATCTGATTACAGTGATGAAGATACAGTAACCGCAGCATGGGAGACAGAGGAATCCACAATGTGGATCCTCTCCTGCTATATGGCGCACGACCAGACAGACCCCCCGCCAAGTAACACGGTCGTCAGGGCAGTAAGTGCAGCAAACGGAAAACGCATCCCTGTTATTATAGGCGCAGATGCAAACGCACACCATACACTATGGGGTAGCACCAACATCAACACACGAGGTGAGTTCGTATTAGACTTCATTTTAAACCATAATCTTGAAGTAGTAAATAGAGGTTCAGAACCTACATTTGTAGTTGCAAATAGACAAGAGGTACTGGACATAACGCTTGTAAATACAAGTCATTCGCACATAATCCGAAACTGGAAAGTATCGGAAGATTGTTCCTTTTCAGATCATAGATATCTCGTATTCTCGATAGAAAAAACACAGGAAAGGAAAACCCCCTTTCTAAACAGAAGAAAGACAAGATGGGAAGAACAAAATCGAATCCTGACAAGTCTTCTTCAAAATACGCCGGAAATAAACAATACAGCAGATATTGATAGAGCTGTAGACAACCTTACACGCTCTCTTAATCAAGCAACAAGAAGAACATGCAAACCTTCGATACCAAAGGGTAAAAGTAAACCTCCTTGGTGGTCCTCGGAAATAGCGAAGACTAGGAATAGATGTCGCAAACTTTTCAATGAGGCCAAAAGATCAGGTGAATGGTCCACATATAAAGCCTCATTGAATAAATTTAAGAATCAGGTTAGGAATGCTAAACGCTGCTCATGGAGAAGCTTCTGTGGTAGCATCGAAAGCTCTTCAGAGACAAGTCGTTTATGCAAAATCCTGTCTAAATCACAAACCGTTCAAGGCTACATCCAAAAGTGGACAACGAGTGGACAAGAATCCCTACAGGAATTAATGGACACTCATTTCCCAGGTAACTTACCATTAGATACTACAATGGAAAGACCACAAACGTACTGTCAAACCCCGATCGGAATCACTATAGACGAGGGAATGATAAAATGGGCAATAAACAGTTTTAACCCATATAAGTCACCGGGCCCGGACGGCATAATTCCAGCTGACCTGCAATATAATGCAGAATTAGTTATACCATGGCTACTTGAAATATTTCAAGCCTGTCTTACATGGTCATATGTACCAGAACAATGGACCAAATGCAGTGTGACGTTTATCCCCAAAGGAGGAAAAACAACGCACATTAAGGCAAAAGATTATAGGCCCATAAGTCTATCATCGTTTCTGCTTAAGACCCTAGAGAGGATCATTGACGTCCACATAAGATCGTCAATAGATCCTATGCTCCTATCTCCCTCACAACATGCCTACACCAAAGGCAAATCAGTTGAGACGGCCCTACACTCACTAGTGGGACATATAGAAAAGTCCTTGGAATTTGGTGAATACACGTTAGTGGCCTTTCTGGACATAGAAGGAGCCTTTAACAACGTCAAACCCGACATCATCATATCAGCTCTAGAAGAGCTCGGTATTGAGACATCAGTGATTAAATTCATAAAAGACCTTCTTCAACACAGGATTATCCGTTCTAACATGGGAATGGCATGTATTCAAAGAATGGCAATCAGGGGCACACCTCAAGGTGGAGTCCTATCACCACTTTTATGGAATGTGGCCATAAACAGCCTACTAATGAAACTGGACAACCAAAGATACAAGACTGTCGCTTACGCAGATGACGTTGCGGTAGCAGTATCAGGTTTCCATCTGAATACGATATCTCAAAGACTCGAATCAGCACTCAATCTACTAAGTAAATGGAGCGTTAATAGTGGTTTGAGTGTAAACCCTAGTAAAACCGAACTTGTACTCTACACCAGGAAATACAAGATCGGAAATTTTACCCTACCTCGACTAAACGGAGTCGTACTCTCACTTTCAAACAGTGCGAAATACCTAGGGGTGATACTTGATAGTAAATTATCATGGAAGGAAAATATCACAGCCAGAGTAAACAAAGCCTTAATGGCAATGTACATTTGCAAGAAGGCCATAGGAAAAAGATGGGGACTAAATCCCAAACTGGTAAATTGGATCCATGAAGCGGTTATTAAACCTATTCTCTTTTACGGGGCTGTTGTCTGGTGGAAAGCACTGGACAAAAACTCCAATTGTATACTTCTTGATAAGGTACTAAGAAGGATAGCAATCCTTATAACAGGAGCACTGAGAACAACTTCAACCAAATCTCTATTCGCTATGCTTAATTGGATCCCAACGGATCTGATAGCCAGAAAACTGGCACTCATCACTGCCCTCAGACTTGATGCCATAAATGCTTGGACACACAGGCCATACGGCCATGCGGCTATTATGAGGGAAACATCTTTCCTCCCGGGCAATATTGATTACTGCATACCCAAACCTTTCCTCCGTAGGGACTTCGGATACACAATATCCGAAAACTCTTCACCGGAAAAAAGAGACATCAAAGGAAAACTTAGATAAACGGATGAGAAATCTTGATATACACTTACCTTGTGTTAAGTCCACTGCGTTAATTACATGCTTTAAGGATATAATTCATCTAAATATAGTATTCTATCCCACAAAATATCTAAAAGACACAATATTAAATAGGGTACACATATTTTTAAATTACTACTTTTTTACTCACGTAGGTCTACATAACAGAGATGAGTAAATTCCCGTCCATTTCGTTTTTGCATTGAAATCACACAATTTTTCATAAAATAATAAACAAACTCTAATATAAAATAGTTTTAAACTATTTTTTTCTTTCTTAATTTATTTTTTACAAATGTCAAAATTTAAAAAAGAGTTTATTCGATTAAAAAAGTAATCATATTAATTAAAAATATCATTAAATTAAAATCTAATACTGATAAACGTCTTTATTGAAAAAAAATTACTGATTCTTTTTTTCTGTGTACATTAAACATTTATAGAAACATAGATACAAACTTTTTCAATTATTTTTTAAATAAAATTTGGTTATATCTTACATACATTTTTCACATTTTATAAATTTTCAAGTCCAACATGAAATGTTAAATTTTAGACCATAAGCAATTTCCTACACTGAAAAAAATCCATGCCTAATATATACGAAAAATGTCGTACATTGTACGAATAGTTCGTTATTTCACACCACGAAATTCTTTCGTAATATATACGAAATTATACGAAATATTTTAGTATAATGCAAAATATTATTGAAAAATTTAATTTACATAAATTGAAAAAATGGAATTTTGAATAAATATGGTAAAATTTACAAAATATTAATTTATTCAAACATTTTTTTTTTCATTTTAAAATAAATTTTCTAATTTTAGTTCAAAATTATTCTCCACAAGAATTTTAAATTTTTTATGAAAATAATTCGAGAATAATATACTTTTTCTTAAATTTTATAAAAATGTTGTAGTTTTATTTAATCATAATATAATTAATATCATTATGTTTAATTTCGCTAAAATTTAAGAAAATATATTACGAAAGGTTTCCGTACTTTCCTAAAAATAGAAACGGGTTTTATTAAATAATATTTCGTATTATACACGAAATTTTTGTAAATATTACGAAAATAGAAGTTACGAATTTTTTCGTAAAGTTGAGCATGGATTATTTTCAGAGTATAGTACATAATATTTAACTTTGATAGTAAAAATATTGTAACCTTACAGTCGCGACTATCGTTTTGTTTCGTGTTTTCGTCGGCACATATATGCTCTGCTTGCGTACATTTCATGTTCGTATGTTACTGCTTTCATGGCTTCAATATTGTTGACTTCACAGAAAAAACTGAAAATGAGTTTTAATTATAAAAATAATTGTATCAAGCAAGTTTTGCACCTATAAACAAAATGATGATATCAATTACCAAATTTGTAAAAAAATAAAAATATATATTTTTTTCCAAATAACGAATTAATCAGAACAATTAATGTCAATAATTGAGACAAGATTTAAAATTGATTAATTCATTAATTGTATAAATTAAATATTTAATAAATATAAAATTTATTTTTATTAATTTTTTAATCAAATAAATTAAACTGTTTGATAGAGATTTTTTTAAATCAATTAAGAAAGTGATTAATACAATCAAATTATTAATCGATTACACACAACGTTAAAAAAATACTAGATCTTTAACAATGCTTTCAGCATTTACAAAAATTATAACTTTATTTACACAATTTAACATATAAAGTGTTTCATAAATTGTAAGGAAAATTGAATATTATATGCTTAAAATTTTAATGACTATTTAAGAATTATAAATATTGCTTACACAAAAATTCAAAATATAATATTTAAAATAAATCTAAATAAAAGAAGGCCAGAAAAATTTTTTCAATCAATTAAAAAATTAATTGAATTAATTAAAAATTTAATCAAAATTTTGCACTTTAGTTTCAAACAGTTTCAAAAAACGAGATAATTAAGACGAATAAAAAATTGTTTAAATAAAAAATAAAGAAAATTAAAACATGTTAATTGAAAATAAACTACCGATAATTTTTTCTGTGTTCGAACACTATGTTTAGGAAAATATTTTTATATTATAGGCAAGCAATATGAAATATATGTGGGTATTATAAATATGTTAGCGAGTTGCTGCGTAATATATTGCTTGTAAAAACATTTTATTTTCATTATTCATAAAATATATTTATTTTTTATTATTGCATACGTATGGATATGAGAAAATATGCATTTTGGTCACTAATACATTAGTAATTTTAATCTCTGTTTGAAACATGACATTGACATTATTTCTACAAAAAAGTAGCTGGTGGAGGGTATTTAAAATTCGGCTCAGCCGAATTTGTAATATTTTGTGAAGATATCGACATTTTCCTGGAATATGTACTTTTGTGTAAAATTAAGGACCGATTCTGGCAACTTTCAGCATGGATTAAGCTCTTGTATAGAAACAAATTTAGATTAATATTGAATTTGTAATAATAATTTTTTTTTTGAATATATAAAATTAAAACAATTAGGAATTCAATCGAACTCATTAAAGAGTTGTTTGAAAAATTACTCCAAATCTATTTTAACGAATTAATTATAATAATACAGTTTTAATTGAAATTTTTGCCGCTTTTTTCCAATTAACATTTTAATTTTCAGTTAATTAATAGTATCATTTCCATGATTAGCATTTTCATAATTGAAATTCATTTTTTATTTTTTTGTGAATACCAAACTGCTGAGGATAATAGTGATTATTTTGGTGAATTTGGTTGACTTCATTTGCTTAGTTAAAACGTGAGCGTGACAGACGGACATACATAGCTAGATAGACTCCTAATTTGATAAGGACACAGAATATATATACTTTGCTGGGTGTCAGATGAATATTTCTTGCTGTTACACACGGAATGACAAACTTATATATACCCTCTGTCACCACTGATGGTAGTGATTGAGGGTTTTTGTTTTCGTTAGTTAGAAATATCACAAACGAAGAATTTGTTTTCGGTTTTTAAAAAAAGTATACTACGTTCACTTATCATGTTTTTTTAAACTCGTTGCGTTTAAAAAATGACTATGTGAACGTAGTATTAAATGAAATATAAAGTATTATTTTTTAATACAAAAATATTTAAATATATCCATAGAATAAATACATGATAGAACCATAACAAGGGAGAATCACATGCTTTGCATTGTCATTGTTTCAATGAAGAAAAATTAGAAAAGAAAAGCTTCGAAACATCCAAATAAATGATTCTACCTTGTATTGGGATAAATATAATCTAGTCCGTAATTTAATAGGTATACGTCAATA
>NC_060952.1:48389898-48391483 GCF_022045245.1 Lucilia cuprina | reverse complement strand
CAGTTACATCTTCCAAGTTACTCTTTAACGTGCTAAATCTTTTATCTATCTCATCTAAGAGATCTTCCTTGTACTCCTTAAATTTTGTTTCTATCATTATTTGTAATTACTCAGTAAGCTTATCAAAACGTTTATCCATGATTGTTATAAACCTGAGTGGAGATTCTGTATTAGCTAAACGTGGAGTTTTACATGCATTATCAATAAAAGAGTTATTTATTTCTCTTAAACGTTTTTGTGCGGGAGTATCAGCCATAGTTAGTGTGTCAGTTGTATTCTTATGATTTATGAAATATTACTTGTTGAACGACTATTGTTATTGTAATTCACTATAGAGAGCAGTATGTACGTTAAGTTCACTGAACCCTCGTTTTAGATCAATATTATTTTGTTTTGATGTTAATATTAGAGTTTTGATGTTGTTTTCAGTGTTGTTGGCACTCTTATTCTCTTTTCTTTTTCCTTGTTATTTTGTTCACACTTTGAACTAAGTTGATGTATTTAGTTTGTTATTGTTTTTTGAGTAAATACAAAGATTGTTCATTTATCTTTTTATATTGTAAATAAATATTAATACGTTTATGTTTGTTTAATTATAGTTAATAGACAACTTTCCTTTTATTATTTATTATATCTTTATTATAACTTTTTTAAATATGTAAAATGTTCATTTGCTATAAAGCTATTTTTATTATCAAATTTGAAAACTAATAAGTTACAAGAGAAAACACAACCGTTCACGTTCGAATACAAATTCAAAGAGGAAAATTTGTAAATACATATATCTTACTTAAATACATCATATTTTGTATAAAAAAGTAGCAAAACTCTAGTCAAAAAAGGTCAAACACATAAGAAACAATATTAAAAGTAGGTAGCATAACTGAAAAAATAAACAATTCCAACATTCGAATGTATTGTATTTACTATACAATTTAAACTTTAAGGTATAGTGTAATATTTCCCATAAAACTATAAAATAAGTACAAAGATTAAATTTTTTTACTTAAATACATCATATTTAGTATAAAAAAGTAGCAAAACTCTAGCATAAGTCAAACAAATAAGTAATGATATTAAAACAGTTAAGTTTATGAAATCTTTGATATAACGTATAGTGTAAGATTTCCCAAAAAACTCTAAAATAAGTACAAAAATTAAGTAATTTGTTGATAAAATTAGCAAATATATATTGTATAGTTTTTTTGAAACTCATTGATTTATGTTTAAGAAATCTTTGATTTAACGTATATTGTACGATTTCCCAAAAAACTCTAAAATAAGTACACAAATTAAGTAATTTGTTGATAAAATTAGCAAATATATCTATACGGTACAAATAATTGCAATTCAATGTTTATTATGTAAATAGTTTTTCATACATTATCCACATAAGGAGTGAGATGGAAAAATTCTTAACACATGTTTTTCATTACATTTTTCAACCAAAGTATTATTTGATTTTTTTTTTGATCAAGTTACCTGTGAAAAACATGTCAGTTATTATATGTAATGTTAATTATATTAATTTTTTGTTAATCTGATTAAAATGAGTGACCAGAAAAAAGTGCGTACTGAAATTATT
>NC_060952.1:48387416-48389798 GCF_022045245.1 Lucilia cuprina | reverse complement strand
TTGGCAGCAAGGGTAATATTTTCCGCCATATTCTTAGCCATAATGGGTCATAAGAATTTTAAAGAATTGTTAAAAATAAAAACAAACTAAGTTTATTTCAGCAGTTTGTCGCGAAATACTTTATTTTTTATTTAAAAATACTTAATTTTTTATTTCATAACAATATTTAATAAATTTTACCTTAGTTTAATGTTTTAGGTTTTTAAGCTTTTCTTATTAACTATTAACAATGGCAAGAATTTAGTATGTATAATAAGAATATAGTAATATAATGGAGTATGAAATATATTGTTGTAAAGTTATTTAAATAATTATAAAATTTGGAAAGGTTGCAAAAATAGTAGTAGGGTCTGTAATTGTCGGTAACAAAGAAAAGAGAATAAGAGTGCCAACAACACTGAAAACAACATCAAAACTCTAACATTAACATCAAAACAAAATAATATTGAAACTAAAACGAGGGTTCAGTTAACTTAACGTACATACTGCTCTCTATAGTGAATTACAATAACAATAGTAGTTAAACAAGTAATATTTCATAAATCATAAGAATACAACTGACACACTAACTATGGCTGATACTCCCGCACAAAAAAAAGAGAATAAATAACTCTTGTATTGATAATGCATGTAAAACTCCACGTTTAGCTAATATATGATCTCCACTCAGGTTTATAACAATCATGGATAAACGTTTTGATAAGCTTACTGAGCAATTACAAATAATGATAGAAACAAAATTTAAGGAGTACAAGGAAGATCTCTTAGATGAGATAGATAAAAGATTTAGCACGTTAAAGAGTAACTTGGAAGATGTAACTGAAAGAGTTAAACAATTGGAAACAGTTACGGTGGAAATTAAAAGTATGCAGGAGGAAATTATAACTTTAAAATCGAAAATAAAACGGCAGGAAAACAATACTGTGGCGTGTGATATTCGTCTTAATGATGGAATCTTTAACAACATTTGCACTACAATAAATGTTTCAGTTCCAAATCTATTTTTCGTTTACAAAATCAAAATAACAAGCATAAAACGAACTCTAAAGATGCTGTAATAATTGTTAAAATGTGGTCTCCATAATTTTCGCAAATCTAACAAAGCTTAGTCATATCGGATTCGATTCTGACAATTATTTCTATGTCAACGAAAACCTTACTTCTGATAATTTTAACATATTGCGAGCGGCATTTCGACTCAAGAAGGATAAACTTATCTACAGTGCTTTTTCTATGCGTGGTTTGATATATGTTAAGAAAGCCATTAATGATACTGGAATCCAAATCGATGATATCGGATAATTAAATAATTTATTTCATGGTTAGCGTTAATATTATTGTCTTTAGTATTCACTTGTCAAATCTGATTTTAATTATTATTGTCCTTACTGTTAAACTCTTTATTATTCTGTTTCTTAATCAACTTCTTACAAATTTCATATTCATATTCTATTTTGTACATTTCATATCTCGCATTATATTTTTTTCATATTATTTCTGTAATTTGTTTGCAAAGGTAATATCAATCTTGTACTCAATTTTGTATTTATTAATGTATATTTTCTTTAAAATCATGTATATGTTATCGTTACTTTTGTTGAAATTGTCAGAATATGCGCAATTTGGATAATACTCGAGTTCCTTCTAGAGATGGCTTAGCTAATATGGTGAATATCTTGGCTAAACAGAGAAATGGTAGCAGAATCTGTCACATCAATACTCAGAGTATTAAAAATAAAACCGATGAATTCCGTTTTATTTTTGAAAACACAGAAATTGAGTTTATCTGTATTTCGGAAACATGGTTAGATGCCAGTATCTCTGATGATATTTATATTAAAAAGGGTATTCAATTTAAAGTTATTGGCATATGATCGATGGAAACATTTTAAAACATTGGCGGCCAAACATGCCCGTGCGGGCAATGTGTTATTCTCACTTATACACACGCAATACAAATATTCTCAGCAACAAAAAAAAAAACTATACACAAAACAAAAACAATTTAATTTAGTTGCTCTATTTATGGAATGATACACAGAGAATATTTTCAAAAGCCGTTACAAATTAATGCATGAATACTTTTTATAGAAAGATCTATTAGACATACATATGTATGTATAATTATTTATTTTTATTTGTTCGAGCAATTAATCGCTTAAATTGTAACGATTAAACGATCGACTGTTAATAATTTGAGTACCTATTAGATACATTTAGTAAACACACAAACTATATACATACATCAATACCTACATATATACATACATACAACAACACATTTTTACATCAAAATGTGCATCAATACATACATTCCTCTCGTTATTCATTTATAATACTAATAATATGAATAACACAAATATGTACAAACATATAATTTTT
>NC_060952.1:48382592-48387316 GCF_022045245.1 Lucilia cuprina | reverse complement strand
GCATGTCTAATAGAATTATTGAAGATTCGGATCTCGCCGATATCTGGGGTCCTCTAAAAACTGATTTCAACAGACAGACAGACAGACAGACGGACATGGCTTAATCGATTCCGCTATCTATAAGGATCAAGAATATATATACTACCAGTTTTTTTGGGAACATTGTTGTGTTCTTAAGTATTTCTAATAAATTTTTAGCAACAGTTATAGTTCAACTAGTGGTCAATGGAACGTATGAATTCTAGAACTCGTTGAAAATCTTAAAAACAGTAATGTCTTTATATAGAAACGCATTTCACATAAACAGGAATAATTTTATTATTTGATAAAAAACTAATTAAAGAATTGAAGTAAAAGAAGTGAAAATAATATTTTTGTTTATAAACCGTGCAAAAGTTATTTTCAAACATGAAAAAATCTATGCGTACAGTAAACTGTGGACCATTAGTATTAACTCTGTGTACTCAGTTTTTCATAATCAGCTCTTATGCTCCTGTAAGAGGACTTTAAAGTTTAAAAAACATTCAATTTCAAAAGATGGAATTCCAAATTTATATTAAAAAGTCGGTATTAATATTAATTTCAAATGAAGCTGAGTTCCTCTGCTTCGAAATAATATAATTTATTTCAAATCATTAAGAAGGAATTGGAAATCATAAAGAAAGTTTGTCACAAAAAAGTTGTTGAGTCGAAAATGAAACCTTTTTAAATTTAATTTCTTTTTCGTTTTTTTCTCTAAGTGAGACAGGTAAATAATATAGATAGAATGTACAGATTTAATTTGATACCAATATTAGCATTATAAAATACAAATAAATATTTTAAATATTCGTTTGTAGACCTTTAAACTTTGAAATCCGTTTATAAGGACATTAAAATAGGAGTATGCAATTCTATAAGTGGAATCTATTTTCACATGCTTATCAACTTTTCCATGTGTGAATGCTTTTTTCAAAATTCTTACAGTTTCCTTTTATTCGAATAACCGAATAATTTTTAATTATCCGATTATTAACCGACTAACGTACATCAAATAATTATTTGTGGAATAAACCGAATAAGACAAAAACCCGAATAATTGAATACTCTAATACATAAGTATGTGTGAAACAATAACAAAAAACACATTCGTGATAAAAATGACCTGGAACTTTTCTTTCCTACTTTTTACGCACATTCCATAACGTTGGTTTACGCTAGGTCATTTGTTGCCTTACCTTTGAATTGGTTGTGGGAAGATGTAATTGTAATGATTGCATTTTATACACAAAAAATACAATAATAAGAAAAACGAAGTAATAAACAGTTACGAATATACAGTTAATCACAATAATAAGTATACAGAAATACTGACGATTGGTTTTATTTAAAAAAACATATTATTTTTTCAAAAAACAAGAAAGTAACACATTTATTTATTAAACACAATTATGATAATTACTATTCTCTACTTTTTTTCTTCATATTTTGGATCTTTGAGTTCTCATTTAAGCTAAAGTTAAAAAGGTGCAAAATTTACGTCACAAAAGTAAGTATACAGATCATTTCAGTATATATTTGGTTTAATGATATTAACAAAATTTATAAAAATTTTACTTGTATTAATATAATTACTTTTTAATAAAATATTTTTTACACAATAACTTGGAAAAAATCTACTTTTAGTTCCGAAATCTTGAAATTTGAACCGATTGGCTTCGGAATTAATTAGTAGAACAGTTTTTTCTCATTTCTACGATTTTTTTCCACTTTAGACCCCGGATTGTGGATCTGGTGGTCATTGAACCCTCCAAATGATGCATTGGAAATAGAATTGTTAACTTTTGAAAAGAGTTGTTATTTCGAAATTAATGTTATATGCATGGAATTGGCCATTTTGAACACAGTACGTTCTTAAAAACCCGATATATAACTCCGATTTCTTAAGACTTACAACATAAACTTTATAATTTGGATAATTCTATATATTTTCTTTAATTTAAACAGGTTTTCCAAATACTCCGATTTCCAAAGCATACAATAATGCTACCAATCATATCTTGATATACTCGATACAATAACCATGTTTTATGGATCGGACATTTTATTTGTTTTAGAAACAAATTAAGATGTATCCGTGTTCAAATTGTTCAATTCGTATTCGTACCACCAATTGAGCCTGATTTAATATAAAAATCTTACTATTTTGGACAATAATCAATTTCAGAACCGATATGTAGTGTAAGTTATTGACATGGTCACCATTCGACGATTATTGGTAGTATTTAGGAGTGTGTAATGGATGATTGGAACCAAAAAACTAGTTTTAATTAATGGATACTAGTGCAAATATTATTAATATCGAATTTTAAGATATAAATTTTAGGGAATCGCCGTTAAATATCGAATATAAACGCTATACTATGTTAAAAACGGCAATGTTCCGCAATGGATTGTAATTATTGTAAAGAAACAATTAATTTAAAGTTAAAATATCTTCTTCCAATGCACCACAATGGACAAACGATGGATATTATTGAATATCCGATCCAAAACTCCGGTGGTTTAATGTTCTTAAATAGGAAAAAATGCTCCTATAAATAATATTCAGGTCAATTACCAAAAATTTCAAATTTTCGGAACAAAAAGTGAATTTTTTCCATGTTATAGTGTACAGAATATTTTATTATAAAATAATTACATTCAAACAGGTAAAATTTTCATGAATTTTGTTAATATCATTAAGCCAAATACATATTGAAATTATATGTATACTTACTTTTGTGGCGTAAATTTTGTACCTATTTAACTACACCTTAAATGAGAACTCAAGTAACCAAAATAACCCGGAAAAAAGAAGTGAATAATAATTATAATAATTGTTTATAATAAATAAATATGTTACTTTTTTGATTTTTGAAAAAATAATATCCTTTTTTAAATAAAACCAATATATATATATATTATATATATATATATAATATTATATATAATATATATATATTATATATATATATATTTACTATTACTACTGCTACCTTCAGATTTTGGTAGCAGTAGTTAAAGATGTAGCAAAAAATTAATGACAGTAGTAGAGTCATTGGTATTTAAATATTTTAATGTTTAATATTTCTTTCTTGCTAAAATTTAATATATATTTTTATTCTTAAAAATTATTCTTATTCTAATGCCTTGGGATATACAATATTTTTGTTTTATAAATAACAACGACCACTGAGATCTTTCGTGAGCCGATTTTGGCCAAATTAATCGCCACTATTTATTTCCTATCCAGTGAAATCGTGATTCAGAGCTATTTACACCAAATTTTTCACTCGAAAGAGCGATCGATTTTCAAGCGTGGATTCTTATCCTCACAGAAAAAACTAAATTTAAAATCGAACAAAAAATTCATAAAGCCAAGTATTTATTTTACTAAAATAGGACCTATCACAAAAAAAATTTTTGTTATAATATATTTTTTTTGTGTGAAAACAAACAAATGCGTTATAAACAAAACAAAAATATTTATAACAAGTAAGAAGTTATAGTCGGGCGAGGCCGACCATATAATAACCTACACCTGTATACGTATAAAATGTAATTTTCATAATAAAGCATTTAAGTTGTATTGCACCTTGCCTCAGATATACATAAGAAATTTATTGCTTAATAAAACTGTGGATACTCATTTAAAATTTTGATGGCCGCTTTTTATAGGGGCCTAGGTGAAATAATAGACCCATGTTAACTTTTTGCAGTAGGCTTCGTCTACAATACCATAAAAGATGGTATACCAATTTTCATTGCATTATGTCCAACATTGCGACCTGTACTTTGATTACAAAGTTTACAAGCTCTATTGGGGGGTTCAGTTGTATGGGGGCTAGGTGAAATAATGAACCGGACATAGCTAAATCTCGGAAAATAATTCTAAGCCGATTAGTATACTTTAAGGTGGGTATAGGACCAATATTATTGTGCGTTATAAACATCAGCACAAACCCAATATACCCTTTCCACTAAAGTGGTGTAGGCTATAAAAATCTAAATTAAATTTAAGCAAACGATTGTTAAGAAAAAGATTGTGCATATTTTTTCTGTGCTCTGGATCTTTTATAATAGTTCCATTTTTATATGAAACTAGCTTATATCCGGTGTGCTTCGCTACCCCTATCGAAATTAAATACATAATCAATAAAATTATTAAGTTACAAAATTATAAAATTTTTCTTAAATGTTTATTATAATTTCTCTTGGTGACAATATATTTCATTTAAATTCTAAAATAATACATTAATAATATATTTGCTTTATACTTGCTAAATTTTAATATATACCTTTAGTCTTAAAGAATAATAAATTTTATTCTAATGCCTTGGGATATACAATATTTTTTCCCTCTAGTATAAATAAAAAACCCACTTAACGATTTTGAAAATTCTAAACACAATAGTTTTCCAGATTAACAATATATTACATATGAGAGATGCCAAGCAAATTCGATATATCTATATAAAATTTTAATTATCTAACAGTTTTAAAGATATACGAAATTTTGTATTTAATTCATAAATGTGGTGTCAAGCCCCCCATTGAAGTCCCGCCCGTTATTTTCTAAATGCTTGTGAAATTTGAGGATTCTAGCTCTAATAGTGTCCTAGATAACTATTTTTTCTATTTAATTAATGTGGGGGCTTCAAGTTGCCCAGATTAAAGTCCGCCCTTTATCATCAAAATGTTTA
>NC_060952.1:48209471-48382492 GCF_022045245.1 Lucilia cuprina | reverse complement strand
TACTAATTTTGTCTGAGTTTTGTATCTTGCAGCTTTTTTAGTCAATCCTAGAGGTAGTTTTCAGCGCACGTGAGAATGGTTCTCAGTAACCTGAATTAATTATTCGCAACATTTCAATCTGAATACGAGGATGTCAAAATTTGGATTCACAAAATTTACAAAACTGAGGCCAAAATATTGCGTCGAACTCACACAGTATGTGTTTGTATTTACCATGAAAATGTTAAATTGATGTTGAAGGAAATCAACTTAAATTACTTAAAAGATGAATCATCAGAAGATTTACACCATTACCGCGATGGCGTTAAATGGACTATGTGCCCTAATGCTACAACTTCATGCCACTTAGGTGAATGTTCGGATTGCCCGGAAACCACATCCATCAAAGAAAATTTAATCAACTCTTTTGATCGAGAATGCATTGAGGAGTTAAAATTTGAATCTTGACTTCAGACTGAAAGATGCACACTGAAAACCATAATTTTAAATGATTTTGTGGAAGAACTGTAGAGGATTGCTAAATTTGAAACCCATGACTTTTTAGTCAAAGAGCAGTGGTCATTCTTCAAGGACTTGAAAACACATTTGAAGTCTGGTGAATTCATTATTTTATTTGATTTCGCAGAGAACTATAAATATGTTCTTCAGGATTCCATACAAGCATTCCACTTCAATAACGACCAAGCAACTATATTCACAGTAGTTATTTACTACATGAAAGAAGAAAACCTGGAACACAAAAGTATGGTAATCATATCCGACGATTTAAAACATGACACCGTTGCAGTTTATGAGTACCAGAGGATAATACTAAATTATCTAAAATCAAAATTTACAGTAGAAAAGGTATACTACGTTTCGGCAGAGCTCGTCAACATTTTAAATACAAAAGTAGCTTCGCAAATCTTACAGCTCATGAAAAAGGATTTTGGAATGCCAGCTGAGTGGCATTTTCATCCTACTGCTCATGGTAAAGGAGCATGTGATGGTATTGGAGCAAACCTCAAAAGAAATGCAGCGAAGTATAGCCTCCAGTGCTTTCATCAAGATCGCATCTTAGATGCGACTGCTTTATTCCATTGGGCAAATAATTATTGTAAATAAACTAAAATAGTTTTTAGTAGCAAAGAGGATCATGAGGAAACATTGAAAACACTAAAGAGCAGATTCGATGCTTCGGTAACAATCGATGGAACTGCTCAATACCATGCTTTCATACCGCTTGTCGATGGAAGACTCAAATTAAAAAAGTTTTCTGCATCTACTCAATGCGATTTCTTTCCAAAGCCAAAAAAGAAGCCAGCAGCGAAATCTGTAGCTGAATCTAATAACGCCAAGAATTGCCAAAAAAGCAGCTAATAAAGGTGACAAATAAAAAGGATAAAAGTATGGATATTTGAAAATTTAAAAACTTCATAAATTAAGTCTAAAAAGAGTTATTATATAAATTGATCTATTGTGATTAAGATAAAATTTTACTAATTATTCATCTTTATTATTATTATTATTATTAATATTATTATTATATATTAAATTAATTATTATTACAAATAAATAACAAAATTAAATTATTCACATTTCCATAGAAAAAAAGTGATTTTTATTCCTGAGGTTACCATATTATGGGTATTACAGTATTGAGGCTATGAAATTATAGTTGGGTATGTTACATACCATTGGAAAGGCTAATGTGTCTAGTTTCTCTGCGTAAGTTTAATTTTTAAAGTTTAAAAAGAGTTATTATATAAATTGATCTATTGTGATTAAGATAAAATTTTACTAAATTATTCATCTTTATTATTATTATATATTAAATTAATTATTATTACAAATAAATAACAAAATTAAATTATTCACATTTCCATAGAAAAAAAGTGATTTTTATTCCTGAGGTTAACATATTATGGGTATTACAGTATTGAGGCTATGAAATTATAGTTGGGTATGTTACATACCATTAGAAAGGCTAATGTGTCTAGTTTCTCTGCGTAAGTTTAATTTTTAAAGTTTACACACAAATATGAAAAAAATTAAAATAGTGCAAATTTAAAAACCTTTGTCTTGAGTTACAAAACATTTATTTTGATAGATATCCCACTAAGCGACCAAAAAGGTTTAAGGGAAAGCTTTCTTTTGAGAAAAAAAATAATAAAAAAAGATTCCATTTTGGAAAAAAAGTCAAAAAGAGGTTTTGATTTTTCAAAAAAAAAGTTAAAAATTGTATGTCTTGAGTTACAAAACATTTTTTTTATAGATATCCCACTCACATCCCACTAAGCGACAAAAAGGGTGTTAAAGGAAAACACATAAGCTTTCCTCTGAGCAAAAAAAAAAATTAAAAAATGGGTCCATTTTTTTTAAAAAAGTCAATAAAGTTTTTGATTTTGCAAAAAAATTCAAAAATTTTAAATCTTGAGTTACAAAATATTTTTTTGATAGATATCCCACTAAGCGACTATATAGGTCATAAGCTTTCTTAAAAAAATAAAAAAGGCCCATTTTGAAAAAAAAGTCAAAAATGTTTTTGATTAAAAAAAAATCAAAAATATTTTATTAAATTTTTTTTTAATTTTTTTTACGAAAGATTGCATAGCTATCTAACATAGCTATCTAAACTATTTGGGACACATTTTGCTAAGAACAATAGGTTATAAGTTACATGGATGAGAAAAAACACCTCCATGGCCAAAATGTCAAATTTTGACCGCCTCTAACTTAGAAAGTTCACGAGCGATCTTGTTGAAAAATTGTGTCTGAATTACTATCCAATAGAACTAACTATGGTGCAAATTTCATCGCGATCGGAAGACATCGATTTCAAAAGTTGGTTCACTCGACGTGAAATGCCCCATATATAAAAATGAATGTGTGTTTGTTTGTATGTTTAAATGTTTGTATGTGTGAACGCTTTATACTACTAAACGGCTGAACTGATTTGCTTTACAGCCTTTTCCTGTTTGTCTGTAATAGATAATAGACTACTTTTTACTTAGAAATTTCAAGTGGGCGAGTAGCCACGCCCACTTTAAGAAAATATAAAGTTCGTATATTTGAGATAATACAACAGTTAGAGTCCTAAAATTTTGTCGGAGGCGTTAGAGGGCGTGGGCCCTCCCCCCATGAGGGGAGCAGCACCTCCCATATAAATTAAATACAAAAATTCGTTTATCTTGAGGTAATGTAGCAGATTTATTTATTAAAAACAAGTAAGAATGCTATATTCGGCTGTGCCGAATCTTATATACCCTTCACCATAGTGTATTTTAAACATCTTTTATAAATTTTAAAATTTTTTCCCGACTATATTATTATTACATCAAAAGCTAAACAAAAAGAACAACAACAACGCTAAACGAAATAAAACACAAAATATACAAGGCATCTAAACCAACAGACATCTAAACATACATAACGAAAAACACAGAAAAACAAAAATAACAACGCAATGACGCCAACAGCATCCAAACCAAGAGTGCCCAAGCCCTATGCGTTTGGTACTCTTTGTGTTTTTGTAAATGCGCTTAGCTATAGACAGTGTATTTTCTATACACTTATATGCGCTTAACACTTGCAATACGTTGTTGTTGTTCTTAACAGTATACAAGCAAGAGTAAAACAACAAAACTTTCGTATTCATTGCTGGTAAACATTGACGAGACGTAGATTTTGTTTTTGTTTATCGTAAAAAAATCGATTCCGCTATCTTAAGGATCCAGAATATTATACTTTATAGGGTCGGAAAATTATATTATAGAAATTACAAACGGAATATACCCTTCTCACGAAGGTGAAGGGTATAAAATTAAATTAACCATTAAACGGCCTTGAGGTCAAAATGATCTCGATGTTTTAAAAACATGCCAATTTGGACATATTTCAATAAAACCCGTTTGCAATCCATTAATTCAACTTAAAAAATTTAGGGTTATTTTTTTACTGTTATTGTAAATGTCGGATGTTAATAAATAAATTTCTTAAGTTTTATGATAATCTACCTAAAAATAGAAACAATTTCGACTAGTTTCCATCAAAAATTATTTGATGGAAAATATTTTCCATCAAACCTCAGAGTCGTTGCGGCACCAGTTAACGTAATACTATTGACCTAATTTTTTGCACGACTTATTTTTATAACCACATAGAGCAATTCTAGGGGGGGCCTGTAGGATAATTTTTTTTCCTTCATACTAGCGCTAATGCGATAAAATTTAAATTATGCAAAAAGGTATTTTTATTTTATTCTGATATGATCCGTATAGCTTTACGTTTGCAAATATATAAAAATTTAACACTGGATTTTGTCCCCAATGTGCTTTAAGATCATTGAACATGGTGGCGGATACGTAATGGTATGGGGTTATTTTTTCTTGTTTGGAACATAGTCTCTATTTCGGATTGAGGGAAGATAGGTCTGCAAATATTCCATAATTATAATTAATGATGCTATTGTGTCCTTAAAAGCGAAATTTTTTTTACATGAGTTATGTATTTCTACAGTTTAGACTGTTTTTTTTTTTTTGACCATAGAATTATTTCAACAATTTGCTTTTATAGCCCTTACCTTGAACATGGCGTATTTTTATAATTTTTCTACGGTCTCGCCTGCAAAGTTTGCTTCTGCTTCTTTTGGACTCAAAATTATTGCTTTTAAATGAGATTATATTAGGATTGTATAAGCCTTAAACTTACAATTTGTATCAATTTCAATTTCTATAAATTGTTAAATTTTTATATATTTGCAAACTGGCTTTTTTTTGTCACAGCATTTTGTATAGCTTAATTAAAAATTTCATTGTAAAAATCAATTGTAATTATGAATAGCGACGCACAGTGGTATAGGAAAAAAAAGAGGGAAATAATTCGGTAACTTCTAAACGGTTAATACGATTTTAATGAAATTTGGTACGCACAAAGAGGAGGTGTTGTAGAGTTTAGCTTTTGAATTTGGACCTTATAGGCCAACCAGGGGCACGGCGGGGGTGCTCAAATTAAGACACCTTGGCTATGTTAAATTTTTAAAACGATCCTATCTTTTCTTTTTAAGTTATCTAAAAAGTTTCTAAGAAGATGTATATAGAATTTATACTTTTTGGAAAGCTTACTTTACATAAAATACGATAAATGAAACAAAACCTAAAAATTTTTTATACGGATTCAAAATTCAATTTTGAGCAAAATTCTCAAATCGCATAATCGATATCAAATTATAGTGACCTGTTTTATATGACCCAATATGTTCTTAATAATTTTGTAACGGGTTTTCGATAACCCCGCCCTGGTATGGATATAATAAGCAAAAACTTTTTTGGAATTCCGGGATTTCTAATAAGAAAATTCGAAATTTTTATTTAATTTTGAGTAAAAAAATCTACCTAACTGTAAAATTTCATCAACAAATATTCCTAAATAAAACTTTTATTGCAATTTGAAAAATTTGTATCTTCGCAAAAACTGAATAAAAAACATTTTTTAATTTAAAAAAAGTATTCCGCGAATTTTTTAATTTTCAAAAATTATATACAGTTTTGAAAAATAGACAAAATTTTCATTTGATATATAACATGCCTACCTAATCTTTTTAAGTGACAAATTCATTAGGGAAAACTCAACATATTTTAGAGAATTTACGTAGCACTATTATTTTCATCCATAAGGTTAACGCTTAAATTTGTTACATATATTAAAAAATGTTCAGTATTATTTTTTACCCCTATAGGTCACTTTAATAGGTAGCTTATTAAAGTGGCCTATTGAGGAAAAATTCATTACATAAGGAAACGTTAGACATATTAGGTAGAATATCATAACCCTTTAAAAAATAATTTAATTTAAGTACCTGTAATTAAAATATAAGAGAGGTTTATATCTGTTTGTGATTATTTGTAATTTTCTAACCATGGCGATCGTACTAAAAAATGATTTGTGCTCCATTATATTTGCACACTCTTCTATAGGTCACTTTAATAGGTAGCTTATTAAAGTGGCCTATTGAGGAAAAATTCATTACATAAGGAAACGTTAGACATATTAGGTAGAATATCATAACCCTTTAAAAAATAATTTAAGTACCTGTAATTAATATATAAGAGAGGTTTATATCTGTTTGTAATTATTTGTAATTTTCTAACCATGGCGATCGTACTAAAAAAATGATTTGTGCTCCATTTTATTTGCACACTCTTCAGCTACTTTTCAAGATAAAGTCAACTTCTTATTGAAATCAACTGTTGGTGCTCCCTGTAAGCAGTATGAGGATTTTAGCTCAAAATCGAAGAGGAATAGGTTATAAACTTCACTAGAAACCTTATCTAACGAAGAAGTTTCGGACACTTTTAAAGCAATGTTAAGAAAAATTTAAAAATTGCAAATATTCTTCCAACCGCGTCACCAAGCCGACTGAAAAGAATTGTAAAGAGTATTCCCATACCATCATCTGATACAACGTTCACTGAGGAAGAAGCTATTGCGCTTATGTTGCAGCTGGGATTAAGTCGTGATAACTACATAACGTTAAGAAAGGCGCTATCTGAAAAAGGAGTGGATGTTTTACCATCATATGACAAAATAAATGAAAAGAAGAAAGGCATTATACCATCTCCTATTGAAACTACAAACAAATATTTAAAATATTTATATGTATTTTATGATGCTAATATTGGTATCAAATGGAAGCTGGTAATCTGTACAGTCTATCTATATTATTTACCTATCTCACTTAGAAAGAAACGAAAATGAAATTAAGTTTAGGTTTCATTTTCTTTAACTACTTTTTTTGTGACAAATTTTCTTTAAGATTTCCAATTCTTTCTTGATGATCTTAATGATTTGAAATAAATTATATTATTTCGAAGCAGAGGAACTCACCTTCATTTGAAATTAATATTAATGCCAACTTTTTAATATAAATTTGTAATTCCATCTTTTGAAATCGGTTGTCTTTTAAACGTAAAAGTCCTTTAAAGAGCTAATTTTGATAAACTATGTAAACAGAGTTCTCTCATACACAAAAAAAAATTAAATTCAAACAAAAAATTCATAAAGCCAAGTATTTTTTTACTAAAATAGGACAAAATTTTCGTAAAATCAAGTACTCAAATTCGTAAATTCTTTATTAAAAAAATTTCAGAATTTTTCTTATTAAAATAATATACTATTTACGAAAAACATTAATAAAATATTCGCAAGATTTCTACACAATTATTTTACTAACAAAACAACGCAAATTTGCTTGAATTTCAGTAAAAATACTAAAAAACAGATCAAATCTGAAACAGATAAATAATTTATTGTATTTTGACAATTATTGTCACAAAAATTCTTATTGAATCTATAAAAATTTTGTTAAAAAATATATATTTATCAATAAATATATAACAAAAACATTTATTGAATCAGTAAACAAATTTACTGAAAATTAAATTTATTTCAATAACGTGTTAGAGAATATTTTACTTCCGTGTGAAAATCAAACAAACTCATTATAAACCCAAACAAAAATATTTATAACAAGTAATATTTCTATATTCGGCTGTGCCGAATCTTACATACCCTTCACCAAGTATGTTTTAAAAAACAGTTTTTATTTATTTTGTATCTCTGCACACATTTCACACATAATATACACACAAACAAATATAAACTGTAGCAGAAAGAAATATTAACCGTTGTACTGTAATACCACCGTCAAACTGTATTACCACCCTTAAGCAAATATGAGCTGTATTACCAATATAGTACTGCTTTATCTCCTTGTTCTTGTTATACCCACTTACCTTCGTGAGAACAGCATCCAAACATACAAAACAAAAAATACACAGCTGAATAAAATCAAATACATCTCCACACGCACATGTACATCTTTATTCAATTCACAGTGTTGTTGTTGCTTTTTTAATAAAGCATGAAAAAATGTTTCTTTTTTGATGAAATTTTCAGAGGTTGTCTCGGATTTTTGCTAATATCTCCGTTATTTATAGACCGATTTTGCTGATTTTAAATAGCGATCTTCTCGAAAGCATGTCTAACTGAATTATTGAAGATTCGGATCTCGCCGATATCTCACCTTCTCACGAAGGTGAAGGGTATAAAAAAACCGCCCTAAGTTACAGATAAACTCCTTAAAAGACATCTTGTTTGGCTGCCATATTGGTTCCATTATCTTAAAAAACTACATTTTTTTGCCTAATCTAGTCAGCGATCAACAATATTATGAAAGATAATCATCACGGCATTAACATTATTGTTTAAGAAACAAAGCTCTCGGTTGAAAGATCTAAAAAATCATTAAGCTGAGAGGCTTTTTATATATTAAAATTTAACGTTTTGAAGGACAGCCTCTTAACTAATATACACTATGTAAAAGAGAGACATTTTGTCCTCACTTCAGTGTCTCTTTAGAAGGGAGAATAGTCTTCATTTTACAATCCCTAAATAATCTAGAGAGGGGACCCTTAAAAACTTAGGCCGAAAAAAGTCCTTTGCTATGCATTGAATCTTTTTGTGTAGATTTTTTTTCGACTGTCTCTTTGTAGTCTATGGAGTGACGATAAACTTCTTTGTAGACCAAGCACATGATAAAATATCTCACTATCTCGGTAACTAGTTACAAGCTTAAATATTATAATTACCATTATGTTGCCATGAAGGGTCAGATGAAGTATTGGGTCACGCACTAGCTATGGCAATTGCTTGTACGCGGCTTGATTTGAATAACGACAATGTGTAAAGTAAAAATCGATTAAGTGTCTTTAAAATAATAAACAATTGTAGTACCACCCTAATATCAATAAACCATTGATAAAAAAGTACAAATACAATATGAATATGTATATATTATATACATATATTACGAATAAATAACAAAAGAATGAAAAGGAAATTAATAACAAAATAAACATTGTTTATTGTATTACCTTTTAAGTGTTTTATACTTTAAAAGCTTTTTTAATTAAAGGACAATGCTTTTATACTTTAATGGAAACAACAGCAGAACAACTTTCCATAAAACTACATACATAGTTGGCATATAGATTTAAAAATTGAATACATATTTATATTTGGAAATTATTATTTTTTTTTTAATATTCATTGAAAAAAGATTGAGGACAAACTATTTTTAAGCAATTTAAATTTATAAATGGGAACATGTTGGATATCTTAAGTTTTTAGATATAAATCTTTCGTTTGTTATTTGGCAATGCAGTTTGTATTGCATATATTGAGTATTATCCGTGATATATAAATTAATATAATCCTTAAAAAGAAATATTACTTTCCACGTGGCCTGCGGTAGGTTAATGGTTAGTGTTCTAGTCTGGTAGATCGGAGGTGGTAGGTTCAATGCCTAGATATATTTCTTCGGATTTGATGTATATAAATACATCCTCCTTTCAAACTAACTAACTAACTAACTACTTTCCACAAAGATTGCCAGAATCGGTACTGATTCTCCTATCTGGATCATTCCGAACATTAACTGCCACTTAAAGTCGGTCATCAAGGCTAATGGACTTCTTTACCTTTTGCTGGATGATGAGGGTTGATCATCCCCAAATCTGGCTCCCTTAATTGTCTCCTTACGGGGATCTCTCGGAGCTACAGCTGGTTTACAGGGTCGGTCAATACCAGAACCTTTACCCTCCGTAAAGAAATCAGTAGGAGAGCAGACCGGAAATTTAACAGTCCTTTTTATCTTTTCTGGTGTCTTTTCTTTCTTACAGATCGCTCTAAAGAAATGAGCGCTTTGGTATTTGGGATACCACCCTCATTGCCTTTTTGGCAGACTGCAGGTTGATGAACCCATCGACCCATCACACTTTTGAGTGTTAGACGGGTTGATGGCATCATCCTGCTGTTGTCTCAGGAAGTGGACCAACCCAGAACATCACCAACTTGACCTATATTCTTTTGAATTTTGTAACACTTTGTCGTGGTCTTCTGAGAAGAAGTCTCTCCTTGACGAAAACTTTAAGGAATCTGCCTTTGATATCTTAGAGAAATATCTCATCGTTCATTGCCTTCTCCTCCTTCGTTTGGACTGTTTTACTAATATCTCGTAGAGGGACGCATGACTTCTCTTCCATGGCTACTTGTCGAACGACCTGTGACGATCTTCTCCCAAGTGTCTCCTTTGGAACCCTTGGCTTCTTCAGTAGCAAATTATATCTTATCAGTCTGACTGCTAGCAAGCTCGTCGTCTGGCAGATATAAATTCTCCAGCTTCTGTGTTGCACTGGTTTTATCGTTGGATCCGAAGGAGTCACTTGACACCTCTACAAGACCCTCCACGTCCTTGCTCAACAATCCTGGCATAGAGGTCAATAAGGGTAATGTCACCGTCCTCCCATGTACTGTCCAACTCCCTATCATCCTCGTTAACCGTGAGGTCCAGATTGTCCCTACCTAACATGTCTATCACCCCCTGGCCCTTTTGCATTCCTGTTTGTTTTTGTATTGAATCTCTCTATTTTGAATCCCATGAGAAACCACGTTCAGACGGACTATCCACGCAGTGACAGCGTATGTGGACTAGGTTACTAAATTGTAACCGCACTTTTCCCTTACGCTGAGGGGAGCTGAAAGCAACTAGCCACAAAGAGCGAACCAGATCGAATAACATAACGTAAGGAAATAGGATTGGAAGACGCCATACGCACTATCTAGACAAGATGATTAACCTTTAGTTATACACTTCTTTGAAACCACATCTTCCCACGTCTAGATACCGAAACATTAGTCGCAGTAAGCTATAGCCACAATGTGTACTTAAGCCCTTGCATCACGACAAGATCGTTAACCTTGGTGAAGGCGTACTAGGTAGATTATATTCGAACCTTGTCAAGCCGTCCATATGCCAATGTTACAAATTGATCTTTAAGTGATTCCGTGACATCATTAAACAATCTTGGAATTGTAGAATGGTTTTTAAAAATATCAAAGGCCTTATGGCAAACAAGAAACTTTTAGGAATGGATAAGCAAAGGCTATGTATTCTGAAAGGATTTTTATGGGGAGTTGCATAATTAGGGCTTTTTTCAGTAAGTGGCACAGTAATATACCGGACGTTAACAGATTATGCGAGGATTGAGTATACAGTTGGTACAGTCATCTTGTGGTTTTTTACCACGTCCGTTATTTTTCGACAGGGTTCCTTTTTTAGGTTAAAATTCTGATTCCGTTCCTCTCTTTCTTTCTTAATTCCATTAATTTTCTTTTTCTCTTCTTTCTTTGTCTAATCTTTATGGATCATTACTTTCTACGAAGAGAATCACAATGATTCTCTCCGCACATTTTTTAATGCATTACAATTCTTATGCCACCGTTAAAAAAAATAATTAAATTTAAAAAATTAAAATTTTAAAATAGATTTTTTTCAATTATATATTTGATGTAAAAATTAAATTTTATTAAGTTTTTAATTTGTTTAACTTAAAACTAATTAATAATTTCATTTACATTATTTGTTTATCTTTTAGATACTGATGTCAAGACTGTCAAATCTATTGCTGAAAATTTTACAATTTTGAAAAAATTATATAAACAATAACAACAACAACAACAATTCCATCCAATTGAAAACGTCAATATTAAACTTTATATACAAAACTCAACATAAAACAATAGAAATATTATTGAAAAATATCTATTTTATGGTCGACTTATTAAATAAACATTGTTTTTGTTGTTGCCACACAAAAACAAACAATAATATTATTATTAGAATAACAAATCATATATACAACATACAATAATACAACTACATACATCACTACCTACATGATACATATTTACTAAACGATTGTTCGTTGTCTTTGTAAATTATTATTATTATTAATAATAATATTGACTAAACAATAAAAAGGAAAAGAGAAAAAGCAAGCAGACAAGACGGATATTTAGTAAAGGAGAAAAAAATAAACAAGAAAAACTATTCTTCAAATTTCAATCATGGCATATTGCAATGCTTGAACGTTTCCGTTTATGTAATTTAAGTCGTCACTGTCGTTTACGATCTACAGAACTGGCTCGAGATAAGAAACAAAGACAACAATGTGTTACAATACTATTTCTCGATGACACTACCCAAACCTTTCGGATAGAGGTAAGTGTTGTTTATATAAAAATAAAATTTACTTTGCATGTTATTCAAATATTTTTTTTTTGCTTTTAAATTTTTATATAATTTTGCAAATATTTTATAAATTATAATTTGTTTTATTGTTATCTGTTTTCTTCTTCTCTGTTTGTTTTTATTATAAAGTTTTTTTCACTTATTTATTTGTATTAAACTTAACTTTCACAATAATTGTACAGCAGTTGGGGTTTTAATTTTCATTTCAATTATGCTGCTGCTGTTGCAACTCCCTGCATGAGTGCAGTTTTAACCATCATTTTGTCTAAAATCTCATTTCATTTTTACTTTTCATTGTTTTGTAATCGTTAACAAAACATAAAACAACACGCACTTCTTCTTTCATTATCATTAGTTAAATAAATAGGGTTTTTAGTTGAAGTTTTAAAAATGTTTAGCAAAAATCTCATTGTAGACTTTTAAAAGAATCGAACAAGTAATGAGTTAAAATGCTAAAAAAAACTTCTTTTCACTACTTCTTCTTAAGCTCGCTTACAAATAGGGAGTTAAAGAAGTATATTTTGCTTACTAAGAAGTTGTTGAGTAAGCTGTTTTGTTTTTAATAATAAAAGGAAACCAGTGAGAATATAAAGCAGGAACTTCAGTTTGTTAGTTAGGTGTTCTACTCACCACCACCGCACCACTGCTAAATTATTTTATTGCGTTATTGGTTTTCAGATACAAAGTTATGTTATTTTTTTATAAAACACAATTCTTAACACGCAATTATATAATGTACAGAGAAAAAGACAAAGCCCAAAATAAAATACTTTCATTTAAAAGAAAGTCATTGCTCGAGTACTTCAAAGTAATGCAAACGGCAAGTAAATAGACATTGAAAAGTAAGGGGTTATGGAAGTACAACCCATTACCAGGTTTTTGCTGGGTTATAATGTGCTGAATGCCATAGCATTGTTATGTATAACGAAATTGGAAAAATTTCTGATCAGGAAGACAAAGCGTAATATTTAAACAAATCGAAACATATAAGATCACATAACACAACGAGCTTATAGGTTTGATGAACAACTCATTTTAGAATCTTTTACCATTAATAAGTTTTGTGCTTGTTTATGTTAGGAAGTAAGAGACATCCCCTATTTCTGGTACGAACGGGTGGAACCAGAGTTGTCTTTTGGAAGACCACACAGATCGAAAAGTTGTAGATCAGTGTGATCCGAACTGTGACCTCTGGTGGTAGGTGGGTTCCTGAATGAGGTTGTTGTTGTTGTAACAGCTTAAACTATAAAATTTTTAATCCGGGGCTTTTGAATTTGCGTCCAAGCCAACAAATGGGGCTACGTCGATAGGGTTCGTCCATAAATCCATTGGGCTAAGTGAAGTAGGGCGAACTGGATAGTTGAATATGTGGTAGGTATCATGAGGACCCTGTCCACATGCTAAGCATATATTGGGGACGGCACGGTCTATGCGGGACCAGCGGGCGTTGAACCTGTTGCTCAATCCCGATCTCAGTTGTACCAGAGCAACTCTTGTTTTCCGCGTATACGAATTCCGATCTAAGGGATCCTGCATATACATTCGTATGCTCTCTTCGTATACAAGAAGGTCCTTCCTGACATTCCTCGGGGGAGCATCCAACTGTGTGATGTTAATGTTGGGATGACTCCTATGTACGTTGTAGCTCGGAGGATATTCCATTCCTTAGTGACCTTAGTCCGAATTCAAAGCTCGAAGTGATTGGAATACTTCAACTGGGTGATTTCATAAATCCATTACACAAAGTGCAGTAGGGTTGGCTGTGAAGTTGAATATGTGGTGAACGTCATGAAGACCTTGATCGGGACATTCGATGGACGGTCTATACGTGATCAGCAGGCATTAAGCCTGTTTATCCCGATCTAAGATGTGCCACAACTACTCTTGTTTTCCACGGCAGGTTTTTTGTATCTGCTATGAGTAAAGCAGGCATTAAGCCTGTTCATCCCAATCTAAGATGTACCATAACTACTCTTGTTTTCCACGGCAGGTTTTCTGTATCTGCTGTGAGTAATGGGCGACCTCCAAGTACGACGTTCATGCGCGTAACAATACTATTACGCTAGGGTTGATAATGGACTTTGATATCTATAAAGTCTTTAAATACTTGAAAAAATTATATTGTAGAAATTACGGGTTTCTTACTACTCATTTAAACTAGGCTTAACTTAACGGAACAAATTTAGGTGGACTTTAATCGATGATTGTGTTTTTCTGTCATAGATTTAAGTTCAGTTAACTTTGTTAGTATTGCCAACTTTTCACTCAAAAACATAAACAATGAACAGCTGTTTTTGCAAATAATACTTTTATAAAATGAAAAATTTTGATTAATAAATAATATAACAACTAAAACTAAATCTGTACTTATTATTATACATGTATTTTATAGATCATTTTATTTCATTACACATAATAAAACCACTTTCATAATTGTGGTTTAAGTCAATACACTTCATTTATAGAATTTTGAAATTACTGGAATTGAAAGAATTTCTATAAAACTAATAATATTGAAAATACAATTAAAAGAAGCCTTTAAAATAAACATACATACTCTAATGCTAATAACTTGAATTTGAATAATGTATTTATTACAGAAACGTGCCAAAGGTGGCGATTTACTTGAACAAGTATATCAGTTTCTAGAACTATCCGAAAGGGATTATTTTGGTTTATTATTTCCCACAAAACCTGGCGATGTTGTGGTATGTATTTTATAATATATTAATTATAATATTGTGTTATTGAAACCAGTAATAGTAATTTTATGTAATAAAAAATTTATTTATATATAATTTAATATAGCGATGGGTTGATGCACAAAAACCATTTAAAAAACAATGCAATAGTATTGCATGGGATAATGACACCGTTCCATTATTAGAATTTAGAGTTAAGGTATGTAATATAAAACAAATACAGTGAATCAATTAAGTAATTTGCCTATGTGAAATTTTATAAATTTAAAGAAAAAACTTTATGTGAACAATTATTTTTTAGCAAAATAAAGCAATTTGTTTGTTGTATTTTTTAAAGAATATCTTATATTTTAATTTTCTATCATAAAAAGTACGGTCGTTATATTAATTAACGAGATTTTTGATAAAATGTGAAGGTATTGTTAATTTTTTTTGGATCAATAAAGTATTTTGCTTTTTTAGGTTTTTTGTTCATTATTTTAATATTGCTGCATCATTTTATAATGTTTTACTAATTTTATTACTCCTATATATTAGAATAACATTTTTAGATACGACTAAATTTGGACATTTCTTAACCGATTTATTATCTTATATACCTATCAGAATTTATCAATATTTGACTTAACATGAAATCTATGGTTTCTTTCATTAAATTTCAAAAATAATAAGTAATTTTGAATTGGATATATGATATATTAGATAATCAATGGATTTGGACCTAGAAAAAAAGTTTTGTGAGGTATAAATCTATATATTATAACAAAAATAATCCGTATTTTCCTGTACTACACGACAGTTCACTTTACCTTCGGTTCCAAGCAACCTAAGGGTTCGTATATAGATTTTGAAAAAGATAAATCAGTAATCCAATAGTTTTCCTTGGATACAAGTCGCCTCCCTTTGACAGTTAAAGATTTTGAAAGAGTACTCAGTGCGTTTTTTCTAATAATTCTTTGGATCATTTCATCTATTACTATATTTTGTATTTTTTAATGTTAAACATTTTATAATTATATTTTATTGATTTACACTTGTTCTAGAAATCTAAACTAATTTTTTTTATCGAAATTGCCTCAGCATTATCTTTTAAACATTTTAAGGCAAATAACATGTCATTTTCACCCAATGAGGATATGATTTTTGCAAATTGAAAAATACTTAACACTCTTCCTTTTAACAATAAAACAATAAATTCCAAAAATAATTAAAAAAATAATTTGAAAACCCAATGAAATTAACCGGAATTCTCAATATGCAAATTACTTTATTGACATGCAAATTCTGATGAAAAAAATGTATTTTAATATTTTTTTTTTTAATTTTTTCCCATTTTACACAATCTCTATTTTTAATTGGAAAACTTATATTTACTTTTTACCTGTTTACTCGAATTTTATTTATGAACAAAAAACAAATTCTCTTTAAAAAAGGTAGGCAAAAAACTTAGTTGATTTACTGTATATCTATTATATACAAACAATATACTTATTTGTTATTATTATTATTAGTTTTATGTAAGTGATCCCAGCCGTTTACAAGAAGAATATACACGTTATCAATTTTATTTGCAAATAAAACGTAACATTTTATTGGGCAAACTGCCATGTTCAATTATACACAATGTCTCTTAGCTAGTTATACTGTGCAATGTAAGTTTTACTTTTTTGTTTTCTAATATTTAAATTATTGTCAAATTAATAATATTGTTTTTTTTGCTTTAGCTGAACTAGGTGATTTCAATCCTATAGAACATCAACCGGGCTACTTAAGTAATTTACAATTATTAGCCGATCAATCATCAGATGCTGAACGTAAAATATCGGAATTACATAAATTACATCGTGGTCAGTTGCCAGCTGATGCTGAATATAATTATTTGGAACATGCTAAAAGACTTGATTTATATGGCATTGATTTGCATAAAGCCATGGTAAATGTTGCTTAATATTATATTGTTTAAAACATTTTTGCTTACTTCTATCTATAAAAAATTGGAATTATCTAACAGTTTTCCAGATATAAGAATTTTTTTATTTAATTCATATATGTGGTGTCAAGCCCCCCATTAAGAGTCCGCCCGTTCATGTCACATGAATGTCGAAGTTATTCATATAGAATTTGAAGGTTCTAGATCTAATAGATGGGGGCTTGGAGCCCCCATAGTAGCCCGCCAATTTATTATCCAAAATGTTTACATGGGCGTTAAAATTATTTGTGCAAAATTTTAAGATTCTAACTGTAACAGTTTCCAAGATAACGAATTTTAATACCCTTCACCTTCGTGAGAAGGGTATATATAAGTTTGTCATTCCATTTGTACTTTCTATAATATAACTTTCCGACCCTATAAAGTATATATATTCTGGATCCTTATAGATAGCGGAGTCGATTAAGCCATGTCCGTCTGTCTGTTGAAATCAGTTTTTAGAGGTCCTCAGATATCGGTGAGATCCGAATCTTCAATTATTCAGTTAGATATGCTTTCGAGAAGATCGCTATTTAAAATCAGCAAAATCGGTCTATAAATAACGGAGATATTAGCAAAAATCCGAGACAACCTCTGAAAATTTCATCAAAAAAGCCACATTTTTTTCATGCTTTGTTAAAAAAGCAACAACAACACTGTTAATTGGATAAAGATGTATATGTGCGTGTGGAGATGTATTTGGTTTTATTCAGCTGTGTATTTTTTATGACGGTAGTATTACAGTACAACGGTTAATATTTCTTTCTGCTACAGTTTATATTTGTTTGTGTGTATGTTATGTGTGACATGTGTGCAGAGATACAAAATAAATAAAAACTGTTTATACCATATACCGGCGGATAGAGAGACAGATAAAAAAATCACCACTACACACACAATATTGGCATTTTTTCATTGAAATTGCACTGAAAAACATATTTGGTTATTTTTAATTTTGAAGATTAAATTGCATTACTGTAAAATGCGAATATTTATAAACAATGTGTAATCAATGTACTTAAGAATGATAATTTCTTTACATAGAAACAACATTTCTAATTAAAATGTACAAAAAAAGTATGAAACAAGACTAACTTATTTACTTTCATTGTTATGCATTCTAGAAAATTATTTAGAGTGTACGTTGGTTTTGTAAATTATGCTCTTGCTTTTGCAAGTTGTTTTTGTTTTTTCAAGTTGTGTTTGCAATTTCTTTAACAAAGCGACATCAACCTGCTTTGTTGAATGCTGTCAAGCAACTAAATAAAATATTTGTATTTTTTATTCTCTTGTTTAGAGGTTCGTAAGCTATCGTGTTGTGTACATGTAATTTGCCAAAAATCTTCGTTGTCAGAACAATACTAGCGCCGACGTCTGGTTTATACCCTACACTACTATAGTGGGGAGGGTATTATACGTTTGTGCTGATGTTTGTAACATACAAACATACAAAAATATTGGACCTTAAAGTATACCGATCGATTCAGAATCATTTTTTGAGTCGATTAAGACATGTCCGTCCGTCCGTCTGTCCGGCTGGCTGTCCATGTAAACCTTGTGCGCAAGGTACAGGCCGCAATTTTTCAGATAATTTGATGAAATTTGGACCAAGCATGTTTTTTTATTGTCATAATTACGTCAAATATTCTGCTATCTCTTTAAAAATTGGAACAAATAAGTTTTATATAAGTATAAATGACACTGCAGATTTTCGTAAGGATCGGCCTATATTTGACCCTAGCCCCCATACAAACCCCCCTTCAAACCTAAAAAGGGACTTTCTGGTACTTTTTCGTTCTTCAAAAGGTATTTTTTGAAATTTCTATAATATTGAACCTAGAAACATGAAATTAAGTATGCATGGCCCGGATTAAGTGAGGACCCAAACAAGGGGAGTTTTTGGTACTTTTTATACCCTACACCACTATAGTGGGGAGGGTATTATACGTTTGTGCTGATGTTTGTAACATACAAAAATATTGGTCCAATACCCACCTTAAAGTATACCGATCGATTCAGAATCATTTTTTGAGTCGATTAAGACATGTCCGTCCATCCGTCCGTCCGTCTGTCCGGCTGGCTGGCTGTCCATGTAAACCTTGTGCGCAAGGTACAGGCCGCAATTTTCAAGATAATTTGATGAAATTTGGACCAAGCATGTTTTTTGGCACAAGGACGAAGCCTATTGAAAATGGTTGAAATCGGTCCATTATTTCACCTAGCCCCCATACAACCGTACCTCCCGATTTGAACTTTTTATGCTATAATTACGTCAAATATTCTGCTATCTCTCTAAAAATTGGCACAAATAAGTTTTATATAAGTATAAATGATACTGCAGATTTTCGTAAGGATCGGCCTATATTTGACCCTAGCCCCCATACAAACCCCCCTTCAAAAAATGACTTAAACGTCTAAAATTGACTTGTAACCATTTGTATCGCAATGGAACTCAACAAAACTAACTGTTATTTAGAAATATATCCTTTTCCCAAATTTACCGAGGATCGGCCCATATTTGACCTATATAAAGCCTCATTTAGAAATTTTAGTTTTTTATCAATAAATTTCTTAAATATTTTGGATTTATGGTAATATTCACCATAAAAGTTTCTTTACAAAAAATAAAAATTTTATAAAAGTAAAAATTTTAAAAATATACTCATGGTGTAGGGTATTATATGGTCGGCCATGCCCGACTATACTTTCCTACTTGTTCGTTTTTCAAAAGGTATTTTTTGCAATTTCTACAATATTGAACCTAGAAACATGTAATTATGTATGTATGGCCCGGATTAAGTGAGGACCCATAAAAGGGGACTTATTGGTACTTTTTCGTTTTTCAAAAGGTACTTTTTGCAATTTCTACGATATTAAACCTAGAAACATGTAATTATGTATGTATGGCCCGGATTAAGTAAGGACCCATAAAAGGGGACTTATTGGTACTTTTTCGTTTTTCAAAAGGTACTTTTTGCAATTTCTACGATATTAAACCTAGAAACATGTAATTAAGTATGTATGGCCAGGATTAAGTGAGGACCCATGAAAGGGTACTTTTTGGTACTTTTTCGTTTTTCAAAAGGTACTTTTTGCAATTTCTACGATATTAAACCTAGAAACATGTAATTATGTATGTATGGCCCGGATTAAGTGAGGACCCATAAAAGGGGACTTTTTCGTTCTTCAAAAGGTACTTTTTGCAATTTCTACAATATTGAACCTAGAAACATGTAATTAAGTATGTATGGCCCGGATTAAGTGAGGACCCATAAAAGGGGACTTTTTGGTACTTTTTCGTTCTTCAAAAGGTACTTTTTGCAATTTCTACAATATTGAACCTAGAAACATGTAATTAAGTATGTATGGCCCGGATTAAGTGAGGACCCATACAAGGGGACTTTTTGGTACTTTTTCGTTTTTCAAAAGGTACTTTTTGCAATTTCTACGATATTAAACCTAGAAACATGTAATTATGTATGTATGGCCCGGATTAAGTAAGGACCCATAAAAGGGGACTTATTGGTACTTTTTCGTTTTTCAAAAGGTACTTTTTGCAATTTCTACGATATTAAACCTAGAAACATGTAATTAAGTATGTATGGCCAGGATTAAGTGAGGACCCATGAAAGGGTACTTTTTCATTCTTCAAAAGGTACTTTTTGAAATTTCTATAATATTAAACCTAGAAACATGTTATTAAGTTCGTATATCCCGGATTAAGTGAGAAACAGTAAAAGGGGACTTCTTGGTACTTTTTCGTTCTTCAAAAGGTACTTTTTACAATTTCTACAATATTGAACCTAGGAACATGTAATTAAGTTTGTATGGCCCGGATTAACTGAGGACCCATAGATGGGGACTTTTTGGTACTTTTTCGTTCTTCAAAAGGTACAAAAGGCTTTAAACACATCATGGTGAAGGGTATATAAGATTCGGCACAGCCGAATATAGAACTCTTACTTGTTTTTTTTTAATTCTGTCTTGTATTTTTGTAGCAGCACTGTAAGAAAAGTCTTTCGATTTATTGACGTATACCTATTAAATTACGGACTAGATTATATTTATCCCAATACAAGGTAGAATCATTTATTTGGATGTTTCGAAGCTTTTCTTTTCTAATTTTTCTTCATTGAAGCAATGACAATGCAAAGCATGTGATTCTCCCTTGTTATGGTTCTATCATGTATTTATTCTATGGATATATTTAAATATTTTTGTATTAAAAAATAATACTTTATATTTCATTTAATACTACGTTCACATAGTCATTTTTTAAACGCAACGAGTTTAAAAAAAACATGATAAGTGAACGTAGTATACTTTTTTTAAAAACCGAAAACAAATTCTTCGTTTGTGATATTTCTAACTAACGAAAACAAAAACCCTCAATCACTACCATCAGTGGTGACAGAGGGTATATATAAGTTTGTCATTCCGTGTGTAACAGCAAGAAATATTCATCTGACACCCAGCAAAGTATATATATTCTGTGTCCTTATCAAATTAGGAGTCTATCTAGCTATGTATGTCCGTCTGTCACGCTCACGTTTTAACTAAGCAAATGAAGTCAACCAAATTCACCAAAATAATCACTATTATCCTCAGCAGTTTGGTATTCACAAAAAAATAAAAAATGAATTTCAATTATGAAAATGCTAATCATGGAAATGATACTATTAATTAACTGAAAATTAAAATGTTAATTGGAAAAAAGCGGCAAAAATTTCAATTAAAACTGTATTATTATAATTAATTCGTTAAAATAGATTTGGAGTAATTTTTCAAACAACTCTTTAATGAGTTCGATTGAATTCCTAATTGTTTTAATTTTATATATTCAAAAAAAAAATTATTATTACAAATTCAATATTAATCTAAATTTGTTTCTATACAAGAGCTTAATCCATGCTGAAAGTTGCCAGAATCGGTCCTTAATTTTACACAAAAGTACATATTCCAGGAAAATGTCGATATCTTCACAAAATATTACAAATTCGGCTGAGCCGAATTTTAAATACCCTCCACCAGCTACTTTTTTGTAGAAATAATGTCAATGTCATGTTTCAAACAGAGATTAAAATTACTAATGTATTAGTGACCAAAATGCATATTTTTCTCATATCCATACGTATGCAATAATAAAAAATAAATATATTTTATGAATAATGAAAATAAAATGTTTTTACAAGCAATATATTACGCAGCAACTCGCTAACATATTTATAATACCCACATATATTTCATATTGCTTGCCTATAATATAAAAATATTTTCCTAAACATAGTGTTCGAACACAGAAAAAATTATCGGTAGTTTATTTTCAATTAACATGTTTTAATTTTCTTTATTTTTTATTTAAACAATTTTTTATTCGTCTTAATTATCTCGTTTTTTGAAACTGTTTGAAACTAAAGTGCAAAATTTTGATTAAATTTTTAATTAATTCAATTAATTTTTTAATTGATTGAAAAAATTTTTCTGGCCTTCTTTTATTTAGATTTATTTTAAATATTATATTTTGAATTTTTGTGTAAGCAATATTTATAATTCTTAAATAGTCATTAAAATTTTAAGCATATAATATTCAATTTTCCTTACAATTTATGAAACACTTTATATGTTAAATTGTGTAAATAAAGTTATAATTTTTGTAAATGCTGAAAGCATTGTTAAAGATCTAGTATTTTTTTAACGTTGTGTGTAATCGATTAATAATTTGATTGTATTAATCACTTTCTTAATTGATTTAAAAAAAATCTCTATCAAACAGTTTAATTTATTTGATTAAAAAATTAATAAAAATAAATTTTATATTTATTAAATATTTAATTTATACAATTAATGAATTAATCAATTTTAAATCTTGTCTCAATTATTGACATTAATTGTTCTGATTAATTCGTTATTTGGAAAAAAATATATATTTTTATTTTTTACAAATTTGGTAATTGATATCATCATTTTGTTTATAGGTGCAAAACTTGCTTGATACAATTATTTTTATAATTAAAACTCATTTTCAGTTTTTTCTGTGAAGTCAACAATATTGAAGCCATGAAAGCAGTAACATACGAACATGAAATGTACGCAAGCAGAGCATATATGTGCCGACGAAAACACGAAACAAAACGATAGTCGCGACTGTAAGGTTACAATATTTTTACTATCAAAGTTAAATATTATGTACTATACTCTGAAAATAATCCATGCTCAACTTTACGAAAAAATTCGTAACTTCTATTTTCGTAATATTTACAAAAATTTCGTGTATAATACGAAATATTATTTAATAAAACCCGTTTCTATTTTTAGGAAAGTACGGAAACCTTTCGTAATATATTTTCTTAAATTTTAGCGAAATTAAACATAATGATATTAATTATATTATGATTAAATAAAACTACAACATTTTTATAAAATTTAAGAAAAAGTATATTATTCTCGAATTATTTTCATAAAAAATTTAAAATTCTTGTGGAGAATAATTTTGAACTAAAATTAGAAAATTTATTTTAAAATGAAAAAAAAAAATGTTTGAATAAATTAATATTTTGTAAATTTTACCATATTTATTCAAAATTCCATTTTTTCAATTTATGTAAATTAAATTTTTCAATAATATTTTGCATTATACTAAAATATTTCGTATAATTTCGTATATATTACGAAAGAATTTCGTGGTGTGAAATAACGAACTATTCGTACAATGTACGACATTTTTCGTATATATTAGGCATGGATTTTTTTTCAGTGTAGGAAATTGCTTATGGTCTAAAATTTAACATTTCATGTTGGACTTGAAAATTTATAAAATGTGAAAAATGTATGTAAGATATAACCAAATTTTATTTAAAAAATAATTGAAAAAGTTTGTATCTATGTTTCTATAAATGTTTAATGTACACAAAAAAAAAGAATCAGTAATTTTTTTTTCAATAAAGACGTTTATCAGTATTAGATTTTAATTTAATGATATTTTTAATTAATATGATTACTTTTTTAATCGAATAAACTCTCTTTTAAATTTTGACATTTGTAAAAAAATAAATTAAGAAAGAAAAAAATAGTTTAAAACTATTTTATATTAGAGTTTGTTTATTTTTATGAAAAATTGTGTGATTTCAATGCAAAAACGAAATGGACGGGAATTTACTCATCTCTGTTATGTAGACCTACGTGAGTAAAAAAGTAGTAATTTAAAAATATGTGTACCCTATTTAATATTGTGTCTTTTAGATATTTTGTGGGATAGAATACTATATTTAGATGAATTATATCCTTAAAGCATGTAATTAACGCAGTGGACTTAACACAAGGTAAGTGTATATCAAGATTTCTCATCCGTTTATCTAAGTTTTCCTTTGATGTCTCTTTTTAGATCATTATTTCTCGGCGTATGACACCGGTGGATGGTAGAAGTTTTTTTAAGTTAAGATAGATTTCACAGTCACTGAAGCATATCTGAAAATATCGTGGCGTTAGCATACATACATATATACATACATACATACATACATACATACATACATACATACATACATACATACATACATACATACATACATACATACATGCATACATACATACAATGCATGTAAATTTTATTTATGTATTTTAGTTTTATGTATGTATATTCAATGAAAACAATTTAGATTAGTCTTGAATTGGAATAATACATTTTTAGTGAATATTTAAAATTAAAATAATTAGGAATTCAATCGTACTCATTAAAGAGTTGTTTGAAAAATTACTCCAAATCTATTTAAACAAATTAATAATAATACAGTTTTATTTTTAGAAATGTTATTAACATATCTTTAATTCTAGGGGGTGACTGAGACAACTTTTTTGTCACCATTGGACGATTTTTAAATTAGACGTAACATTCTATGCCCGACTTCTGATATATCGGATCCTTCCCCCAAATTGTGGCTTTACAATAATAAAGAGCCTTTAATTATATGAAATACTAGCTAATACCCTTTGTGCTTCGCTACCCCAACCAAAATAAATACATAATAACCAAACAAATTATTTATTTAGTTACTAAATTAAAAAAATTTTCAAAAGTTTATTATAATTTCTTTTGATGATAATATATTTCATTTAAATTCTAAAATAATAGATTAATGATTTATTTATTTTTTTACTTGCAAAAATTTAATATATACTTTTATTCTTAAAAAATAGTTCATATTCTTATGCGTTGCGATATACAATATTTTTTGTTTTGCCCACTTAAAGATTTTGAAAATTTTAACCACAATAGTTTTCCAGATTACCAATATGTTACATATGAGAGATGCCAAGAAAATTATTGTAAGTTCGCCAATTTATATCTATCTATAAAAAATTGGAATTATCTAACAGTTTTCCAGATATAAGAATTTTTTATTTAATTCATATATGTGGTGTCAAGCCCCCCATTAAGAGTCCGCCCGTTCATCTCACATGAATGTCGAAGTTATTCATATAGAATTTGAAGGTTCTAGATCTAATAGATGGGGGCTTGGAGCCCCCATAGTAGTCCGTCAATTTATTATCCAAAATGTTTACATGGGCGTTAAAATTATTTGTGCAAAATTTTAAGATTCTAACTGTAACAGTTTCCAAGATAACGAATTTTAATACCCTTCACCTTCGTGAGAAGGGTATATATAAGTTTGTCATTCCGTTTGTAATTTCTATAATATAACTTTCCGACCCTATAAAGTATATATATTCTGGATCCTTATAGATAGCGGAGTCGATTAAGCCATGTCCGTCTGTCTGTTGAAATCAGTTTTTAGAGGTCCTCAGATATCGGTGAGATCCGAATCTTCAATTATTCAGTTAGATATGCTTTCGAGAAGATCGCTATTTAAAATCAGCAAAATCGGTCTATAAATAACGGAGATATTAGCAAAAATCCGAGACAACCTCTGAAAATTTCATCAAAAAAGCCACATTTTTTTCATGCTTTGTTAAAAAAGCAACAACAACACTGTTAATTGGATAAAGATGTATATGTGCGTGTGGAGATGTATTTGGTTTTATTCAGCTGTGTATTTTTTTATGACGGTAGTATACAGTACAACGGTTAATATTTCTTTCTGCTACAGTTTATATTTGTTTGTGTGTATGTTATGTGTGACATGTGTGCAGAGATACAAAATAAATAAAAACTGTTTATACCCTACACTACTATAGTGGGGAGGGTATTATACGTTTGTGCTGATGTTTGTAACATACAAATATACAAAAATAACATACAAAAATATTGGACCTTAAAGTATACCGATCGATTCAGAATCATTTTTTGAGTCGATTAAGACATGTCCGTCCGTCCGTCTGTCCGGCTGGCTGTCCATGTAAACCTTGTGCGCAAGGTACAGGCCGCAATTTTCCAGATAATTTGATGAAATTTGGACCAAGCATGTTTTTTTTATTGTCATAATTACGTCAAATATTCTGCTATCTCTTTAAAAATTGGAACAAATAAGTTTTATATAAGTATAAATGACACTGCAGATTTTCGTAAGGATCGGCCTATATTTGACCCTAGCCCCCATACAAACCCCCCTTCAAAAAATGACTTAAACGTCTAAAATTGACTTGTAACCATTTGTATCGCAATGAAACTCAACAAAACTAACTGTTATTTAGAAATATATCCTTTTCCCAAATTAACCGTGGATCGGTCCATATTTGACCTATATAAAGACTCATTTAGAAATTTTAGTTTTTTTATCAATAAATTGCTTAAATATTTTGGAATTATTAATATTAGTAATATTCAACATAAAACTTTCTTTATAAAAAATAAAAATTTTTTAAAAAGTAAAAATTTTGAAAATATACTCATGGTGTAGGGTATTATATGGTCGGCCATGTCCGACTTTACTTTACTACTTGTTTTTAAAACATACTTGGTGAAGGGTATATAAGATTCGGCACAGCCGAATATAAAAATATTACTTGTTTTATTTAATTTATATGGGAGGTTCCACGCCGCCTAACGCTAGTCAGCCCACTTTATCCTAAAAATTTGAGGTTCTCTAACTGTTATATTACACCGTACAACAAATTGGGAAAAATTGTTGCACACATGAGCAAGATCCTATACATTGAAAACTACATACTTGATATAGTTAAACTACATTTTTGGTTTTTTATTTACTGTTCGTTTCTTCCTTTAAAAGGACTTTAAAGTTTAAAAGGAAGAGTAAGTATAATTATATTTAGCTTAAATTTGGTTTGGTCTAGGAGGTCAATATAGGCATCGAGAAAAAGAGGAGAATAACAGTATTTTTACAAATAAAATAGTTTTAAAATGTTAGAATAAAAAAACTAAAAAAATGTCCTTTTAAATTTTAATCCTTTAATATCCTTATTTTCTATAGTCAGTTTTTTTAGAAAAAAATATATGTTATATTTACAAATATGGAGTTGCAGACTCCCAAATTTCATGTCTTTATCTTTATTAGTTCTTTGTAAAAAATTAAAAGTTAAGATGTATTCAAATTAAAAAATTTTTGTTGAGAATATTTTGTTTAATTTAATTTATTATTTATACCAATTACCTACCCCCATTATACCAATGTCTGTTAATTTTTTATCCTAACGTTAAATTGACAGTTTTCAGACAAAATATCTACCAATTAAACATTTAATTTCGTATGATTATGAAGATTTAGTGATTAAAACATGCATGTTCCGAATTCTGAAATCCACTTTAGGATAATATGATAAGCGCAATATTAATATAAATGTAAAATATAATACAATTAATATAAACATTAATATCACGATGAAAAGCTACATAAAAAACGTTTATATATGTAGACATAAATCTCTCCTCTTAATTTTATAATATAAGTACATATTAAAGGCCTGCTTATGATGGCGCACATTTGTTTAACAAATTGTCGCATTATTGTTGTCTTGTGCAGTCCTTTAATCTCTATTTGACTCTAGCCCACATTCAGAAAATTATTTTTTCTTCAATATTCTCGCAATTGAAATAAAATTCAACATAAATATATTATTTGCTAAAATAAAACCACGATATACATAAATATTTATGTATATTGTGGTTTACTAATTGCACATGATATACCTTCGCACTGTTGTATTTTTTAATAAAAACTATATAATAAACTACTTTGATAACATTATTGGGATGTCAAAGATATTTTTAAAAGATATATAGAATTTAGAATAATTATAGAGTTCGAAATAATTGTGTTATATTAAAAAGGAAAATATAATTTCCAAGAAAAGAGTTTTAACATAAAAGGATAAAAAATGCAATATATCCTTAATCGATTGTTATCCTTTCATATTCTTAAAAGTTTCCACTTTTTTAACTTTTTATCATAGAGATAAAGAAACTCGGTTCCACAATAACAAATTTCTATTTTTTCTACATAATATTTTAACAAAAAAGGACTTTTAGAGGGGAATATTTTATTAATTAATTTATTGAGATATTTAAAAAATATTATAAAAATTAAACAAATGGAGCTATGAAGACCAAATTTCAGACTTTTGTAACTCATTCTAATGTCTTTATTATGAATATTTTTTGTTGAACAATTTCGTACAAAATTGCAAGGATAATAAAGGATAAACTTTTATAAGGATATTTTTTACATCTTTTTATTCTTAAAAAATAAAACAAAATACGAGATATAAATACTGCAATTGTCCTCTTTAGTTTGATACCCATATTGTTATAATAGGGTGGCTTAAAATATTTTATAAAAACTTTTGAAAATTGTATGCACCTCAAATTTTAAAGTCCTTTTAAAAGGACAAACGATCAGAAAATGAAAAACTGAGTACGCAGTTAAACCATATAAATTATGTGCTTTCGTATGTATATGGTTTGGTTCGTGTGTAAAAAATGGTGTTGGACGGTGTTATCTCAAGAAAAACGAATTTTTGTATTTAATTAATATGGGAGGTGCCGCTTCCCTCATAGGAAGTCCGCCAATTTATTACCAAAAATGTTTACAAAATTGTAATATTCTAACTGTATTATTTTCCAAACTAAACGAATTTTTGTATTTAATTTATATGGGAGGTACCACGCCCCCTAACGCTAGTCCTCCAACATTGTATCCTAAAAAATTGTATTGACACTAAAGTGGCTCCGACAAAATTTTAGGACTCTAACTGTTATATTAACTCAAGATAAACATTTTTTTAAATTTATATGGGAGGTGCAGATCCCCTCATGGGTAGTCCTCCAATTTATTACCCAAAATATTTACATGGATGTTAAAGTTATTCATGCAAAAATTAAAGGTTCTAACTGTAATGGAGTCCAAGATAAACGAATTTTAGTATTTAATTTATATGGGAGGTACCACTCCCCCTAACGCTAGTCCGCCAAATTTTTATCCTAAATAACCATATTGACACTAAAGTGGCTCCGACAAAATTTTAGGACTCTAACTGTTATATTATCTCAAATATAGGAATTTTATATTTTCTTAATATGGGCGTGGCTCATCGCCCACTTGAAATTTCAAAATAAAAGGTAGCCTATTACATATTCCAGACATGCAGGAATTCGCTGTGAATTTCAAGAAAATCGGTTCAGCCGTTTAGTAGTCTATAGCGTTCAAATATACAAACAAACACACATTCATTTTTATACATATAGATAAGCCTTTGAAATGCTCACTTTTATGCATTAACAGCCATTTTATAGATATTAAAAAAATGTTCATATATTCATTATCAACTGTTCTCACAACAAATAATCAATTTGCAAGGAAAAAGCGTCGAAAACACTTTTTTCGAAAATTAATTATAAAAATGTTATTTTTTCAGTTACAAACCCTTTCATATCCTTCTTTCTATCCAAAAAGAGGAAAGTTTAAGACAAATTCAATATAAATGACATATTAAAAAATAAATCATATTTAATATTATGCTCATATCTGGTATCATATGGTATGCCATTCCCGATTCTCTAAAAATATGAACTTATTAAAAAGAATGGCTAATTCATCATAAAAAATTGATCACATTTTATAAAAATTAGTATAAACATTTTTAAAAAAGAAACATATAAGTAGTTGTATGAAAAAACATGAAAAACATTTTTATAAAACTTAACATAATACTTTGATTTTTCATAAAATAAATAGTTATTTTTTATGTAACGACGTGATTTTGTTAATAATTAATAGAATTAAATGTTAAATAAAATAATATTTCTTTTGTTAATATAGGGAGTAGGATGCAATATTTTGTATTGGAAATTAATTTAAAAAATTTTTTCGACTATATCCCTAGCAAATTAATTGTTTGTATTTAGAACTATACAGGTATATTTACATATATACCTGTATAATAGCTCTTTAGGCTTAAAGTGAGCATTTTAAAAGCCTATATTTCATGTAATTAAATGTACTTTATTCCAGTATAGCCACAATCATCTAAGGGAGAAATGTAGCTACATCCAAGCCATAAATATTTAATAAAAAACAAATAAGGCGGTATTTCTAGGCGTGGCAAAAAAATATTTTTTATATTTTTAAAAATGTTATTAACATATATTTAATCGTATTGGTGATTGACTCAACTTTTTTTCGACCCACCCTAGTATGCAATATTAATATATAAATATATTTCATGAATATAATATATTTAATTGCTCGCATTCGAAATATTTTTAGTATTTACTAAAAATATTTATTTTATTTATTTATTTAAGCTGTTGCATATTGCAGCTTACAGACAAATATAAAATGTTCTTACGAGCAATATATTACGCAGCAACTTGCTAACATGTTTATAATACCCACATATATTTCATATTGATTGCCTATAATATAAAAATATTTTCCTACACGTATTATTCGAAGTCAACAATATTGAAGAAGTAATATACGAACATGAAATGTACGCAAGCAGAGCATATACAGTGTCTCTCATAAGTATTCGAATTTAAGTATAATGTGAAAAGAAACCAAATTTAATAACATAATATGTATGCAAAATTAATAAATTAATTAATTTAAATTATCTAGACAGTCCTTAGCTTTGATATCACGCTTTTTAAAATTTAAAAAATTCACATTTACTTAAATTAATTTAGCTTTATTTCAAAAAAGTCCATAAAATTACTTCACAAAAGTATTCGAATTTTTACTGTATTTCATATTTGACCATATTTTACGAAACACAAAAATTAGAATCGAATGGTATTTTTGCATAAAATTAATTAAAGGGGTAACTATCAACCGAATGGATATATTTTTGGACCATTTGGTCCACAATTTTGGGGCATTTGTACCATACTTTTATGTAATATCATGTGTCCATGTAAACCTTGTGCGCACGCTACAGGTCCCAATTTTCAAGATAATTTGATGAAATTTGGCACATACTCTTTTTTTGGTTCAAGGACGACGCTATTGAAAATGGTTGAAATCGGTCCATTATTTCTCCTAGCCCCCATACAACCGTACCCCCCGAATCGGGCCTTTAAGCTCTTAAGTACGTTAAATGTTTTATAATGTCAACAAAAATCAGCAAAAATTAGTTTTATAGAACAACAAGTAAGAGTTCTATATTCGGCTGCGCCGAATCTTATATACCCTTCACCATGATGTTTTAAAAAACAGTCATTACGAACATTATTACAAAAAATCAAAAAATACCAATTGTAGCCTAATTTATACGATCTAAATTAATACGATCTAAATTAAAAAGTACCTTTTGAAGAACGATAAAGTACAAAAAACTTTCCTTTTATGGGTTCCCACTTAATCCAGGCTCTACATAATGTCTCTAGGTTTAATATTATAGAAAATTCAAAAAGTACCTTTTGTGGATCGAAAAAGTACCAAAAAGTCCCCTTTTATGTATTCTGGACTAATCCGGGCTCTACATACTTAATATCATGTTTCTAGGTTCAATATTGTAGAAAATTCAAAAAGTACCTTTTGTAGAAAGAAAAAGTAACAAAAAGTCTCTTTTTGCAAGTTCTTACCTAGTCAAGGCCCAACATGCTAAATTTCATGCTTGTAGGTTCAATATTATAGAAATTTCAAAAAGTACCTTTTGAAGATCGAAAATGTACCAAAAATCCCCTTTAATGTGTTCTGGGCTATTCCGGGCTCTACATACTTAATTTCATGTTTCTAGGTTCAATATTGTAGAAAATTCAAAAAGTACCTTTTGTAGAACGGAAAAGTGCCAAAAAGTCCCTTTTTGTAGGTTCTTACCTAGTCCAGGTCTTACATGCTAAATTTCATGTTTCTAGGTTCAATACTATAGAAAATTCAAAAAGTACCTTTTGTAGAACGAAAAAGTACCTACATGCTAATTTCATGTTTCTAGGTTCAATATTATCAAAAATTCAAAGAAGTACCTTTTGTAGAACGAAAAAGTACTAAAAAGTCCTTTTTTATAGGTTCTTACCTAGTCAAGGACCTACAATCTAAATTTCATGTTTCTAGGTTCAATATTATAGAAAATTCAAAAAGTAACTTTTTTAGAACGAAAAAGTACCAAAAAGTCCCTTTTTATAGGTTCTTACCTAGTCAAGGTCCTACTTGCTAAATTTCATGTTTCTAGGTTCAATATTATAGAAAATTCAAAAAAGTACCTTTTGTAGAACGAAAAAGTACCAAGAAGTCCCCTTTAATGTGTTCCCGTCTAATCCGGGCTCTTCGTACTTAATTTCATATTTCTAGCCAATAACAACGTAACGTAACGTCATATTCATTATTTGATTTGTGTTTATAAACAAGAAACCACAATAAGAAAAAATTTACCGTTTGATACTGTGTTTTGTTTTTGTTTGTTTATTGTTTTGTACAAGCATGCACGAAAAACGTAAATTTTTCATGAAATTCGGAAAAATCCGAGACCACCTCCGATCCGAATCTTCAATAATTCAGTTAGACATGCTTTCGAGAAGATCGCTATTTAAAATCAGCAAAATCGGTCTATAAATAACGGAGATATTAGCAAAAATCCGAGACAACCTCTGAAAATTTCATCAAAAAAGAAACATTTTTTCATGCTTTATTAAAAAAGCAACAACAACACTGTGAATTGAATAAAGATGTACATGTGCGTGTGGAGATGTATTTGATTTTATTCAGCTGTGTATTTTTTGTTTTGTATGTTTGGATGCTGTTCTCACGAAGGTAAGTGGGTATAACAAGAACAAGGAGATAAAGCAGTACTATATTGGTAATACAGCTCATATTTGCTTAAGGGTGGTAATACAGTTTGACGGTGGTATACAGTACAACGGTTAATATTTCTTTCTGCTACAGTTTATATTTTGTTTGTGTGTATATTATGTGTGAAATGTGTGCAGAGATACAAAATAAATAAAAACTGTTTTTTAAAACATACTTGGTGAAGGGTATGTAAGATCGGCACAGCCGAATATAGAAATATTACTTGTTATAAATATTTTTGTTTGGGTTTATAATGAGTTTGTTTGATTTTCACACGGAAGTAAAATATTCTCTAACACGTTATTGAAATAAATTTAATTTCAGTAAATTTGTTTACTGATTCAATAAATGTTTTTGTTATATATTTTATTGATAAATATATATTTTTTAACAAAATTTTTATAGATTCAATAAGAATTTTTGTGACAATAATTGTCAAAATACAATAAATTATTTATCTGTTTCAGATTTGATCTGTTTTTTAGTATTTTTACTGAAATTCAAGCAAATTTGCGTTGTTTTGTTAGTAAAATAATTGTGTAGAAATCTTGCGAATATTTTATTAATGTTTTTCGTAAATAGTATATTATTTTAATAAGAAAAATTCTGAATTTTTTTAATAAAGAATTTACGAATTTGAGTACTTGATTTTACGAAAATTTTGTCCTATTTTAGTAAAAAAATACTTGGCTTTATGAATTTTTTGTTTGAATTTAATTTTTTTTTGTGTATGAGAGAACTCTGTTTACATAGTTTATCAAAATTAGCTCTTTAAAGGACTTTTACGTTTAAAAGACAACCGATTTCAAAAGATGGAATTACAAATTTATATTAAAAAGTTGGCATTAATATTAATTTCAAATGAAGGTGAGTTCCTCTGCTTCGAAATAATATAATTTATTTCAAATCATTAAGATCATCAAGAAAGAATTGGAAATCTTAAAGAAAATTTGTCACAAAAAAAGTAGTTAAAGAAAATGAAACCTAAACTTAATTTCATTTTCGTTTCTTTCTAAGTGAGATAGGTAAATAATATAGATAGACTGTACAGATTACCAGCTTCCATTTGATACCAATATTAGCATCATAAAATACATATAAATATTTTAAATATTTGTTTGTAGTGCTAAATTTCATGCTTGTAGGTTCAATATTATAGAAATTTCAAAAAGTACCTTTTGAAGATCGAAAATGTACCAAAAGTCCCCTTTAATGTGTTCTGGGCTATTCCGGGCTCTACATACTTAATTTCATGTTTCTAGGTTCAATATTGTAGAAAATTCAAAAAGTACCTTTTGTAGAACGGAAAAGTACCAAAAAGTCCCTTTTTGTAGGTTCTACCTAGTCCAGGTCCTACATGCTAAATTTCATGTTTCTAGGTTCAATACTATAGAAAATTCAAAAAGTACCTTTTGTAGAACGAAAAAGTACTAAAAAGTCCTTTTTTATAGGTTCTTACCTAGTCAAGGTCCTACAATCTAAATTTCATGTTTCTAGGTTCAATATTATAGAAAATTCAAAAAGTAACTTTTTTAGAACGGAAAAGTACCAAAAAGTCTCCTTTTTATAGGTTCTTACCTAGTCAAGGTCCTACTTGCTAAATTTCATGTTTCTAGGTTCAATATTATAGAAAATTCAAAAAAGTACCTTTTGTAGAACGAAAAAGTACCAAGAAGTCCCCTTTAATGTGCTCCCGTCTAATCCGGGCTCTTCGTACTTAATTTCATATTTCTAGCCAATAACAACGTAACGTAACGTCATATTCATTATTTGATTTGTGTTTATAAACAAGAAACCACAATAAGAAAAAATTTACCGTTTGATACTGTGTTTTGTTTTTGTTTGTTTATTGTTTTGTACAAGCATGCACGAAAAACGTAAATTTTTCATGAAACTCGGAAAAATCCGAGACCACCTCCGATCCGAATCTTCAATAATTCAGTTAGACATGCTTTCGAGAAGATCGCTATTTAAAATCAGCAAAATCGGTCTATAAATAACGGAGATATGAGCAAAAATCCGAGACAACCTCTGAAAATTTCATCAAAAAAGAAACATTTTTTCATGCTTTATTAAAAAAGCAACAACAACACTGTGAATTGAATAAAGATGTACATGTGCGTGTGGAGATGTATTTGATTTTATTCAGCTGTGTATTTTTTGTTTTGTATGTTTGGATGCTGTTCTCACGAAGGTAAGTGGGTATAACAAGAACAAGGAGATAAAGCAGTACTATATTGGTAATACAGCTCATATTTGCTTGAGGGTGGTAATACAGTTTGACGGTGGTATTACAGTTCAACGGTTAATATTTCTTTCTGCTACAGTTTATATTTGTTTGTGTGTATATTATGTGTGAAATGTGTGCAGAGATACAAAATAAATAAAAACTGTTTTTTAAAACATACTTGATGAAGGGTATGTAAGATTCGGCACAGCCGAATATAGAAATATTACTTGTTATAAATATTTTTGTTTGGGTTTATAATGAGTTTGTTTGATTTTCACACGGAAGTAAAATATTCTCTAACACATTTAATTTTCAGTAAATTTGTTTACTGATTCAAAAAATGTTTTTGTTATATATTTATTGATAAATATATATTTTTTAACAAAATTTTTATAGATTCAATAAGAATTTTTGTGACAATAATTGTCAAAATACAATAAATTATTTATCTGTTTCAGATTTGATCTGTTTTTTAGTATTTTTACTGAAATTCAAGCAAATTTGCGTTGTTTTGTTAGTAAAATAATTGTGTAGAAATCTTGCGAATATTTTATTAATGTTTTTCGTAAATAGTATATTATTTTAATAAGAAAAATTCTGAATTTTTTTTAATAAAGAATTTACGAATTTGAGTACTTGATTTTACGAAAATTTTGTCCTATTTTAGTAAAAAATACTTGGCTTTATGAATTTTTTGTTTGAATTTAATTTTTTTTTGTGTATGAGAGAACTCTGTTTACTTAGTTTATCAAAATTAGCTCTTTAAAGGACTTTTACGTTTAAAAGACAACCGATTTCAAAAGATGGAATTACAAATTTATATTAAAAAGTTGGCATTAATATTAATTTCAAATGAAGGTGAGTTCCTCTGCTTCGAAATAATATAATTTATTTCAAATCATTAAGATCATCAAGAAAGAATTGGAAATCTTAAAGAAAATTTGTCACAAAAAAAGTAGTTAAAGAAAATGAAACCATTTAAACTTAATTTCATTTTCGTTTCTTTCTAAGTGAGATAGGTAAATAATATAGATAGACTGTACAGATTACCAGCTTCCATTTGATACCAATATTAGCATCATAAAATACATATAAATATTTTAAATATTTGTTTGTAGTCCTTTGAACTTTGAAATCCTTTTATAAGGACATAAAAATCGGAGTACGCAGAATTGCTGTAAGTGGAATCTAATTTCACATGCATATCAACTTTTTCATATTCGAAAGCTTTTTTCCAAAATTTTTACAGGGTAGTAACATCTAGTTTCCTTCTATTCGAATAATTGGCTAACGTAAAACCTCAAATAATTATTAGTCGAATAAACCGAATAAGACAAAAACCCGAATAATTGAATACCCTACTATATATATGTACAATTTATAAAAAGCCGAAAAAATTATTCAAATATGTAAAGATTTTCAATAAATCGAATGAGAAACACAGATGGAATTCATTATCATGTGATTATAGAAATGTGTAAATCATGATTTGCTAGAATTTCCGTTAATACCTTTCTCATCTAAAATAGATTTAAAAGAGTTATCTAGGATTCAGTAACACTTGTATAGTGCGAAGCAATTAAATTAAATTCTTATTTAACAACTTAAGTAAAATTAACACACAATATGCATAAGAATTGTGTAACAGGTCTAAGACTTAATGAACGCAAAATAAAAGTAGTAAACACCCTTATAGTTTACTTAAGTTCAGGAAAGCACCCAACTAATGACCACATTTTTAAATACTCCATCAAAGCAATGACCACATTTTAATGTACTCCACCAAAGCAGAATCCAAAGAGTTTGCTGTGGAATTATATAATCGTTTATTTCCATGAAATGAGCTAGAAGAAGAATTTGTTGATTCTGATGTTGATTTATGTTTTGAAATTGATAATTCTACAGATCTAATTAAAACAGCAAATCTAATTAAAAAAGAAAGACCAGAAAACAGCATTCATACATATAACTGCCTTTTAACAATCTGTCCAACTACAACATTCAGCGAGCAGGTTTTATTAAGAACAAACGAACAAAAATCGATCTCTTTTTGTTGCCTTTGTTAATTTTTTATTGAGAATGAATTTAAAAAAAATTGTTATACAAATTATTTTAAAACTAATAATTTCTGGAAATGTGTTTCATTTTCTTCTTTATAATATAAAACCATATACATTACATACCATAGAAAAATAAATAGAAGTGTTACTGAGAGTAAGAAATATTACTCTCTCACATGTACAGGTTCTGTGTGAATTTAATACAATTGTATGAGTATTTTTATTTTTGTTTACATAAAATAACAAAAATATGAAAGTACAAAATGTATCCGAATACATCATACCCTACCACTTTGCGAGTAAGTAGCAATAAGTTATTTAGTATTTTTTAATGTAGAAGTTATATTCAAGAGATTGATGTTTGCTTAATTAATGAATGTACTACTCATTATAACAATATATAGTCAAAATTTCGTATATATAAAATTTGTTGAGTCGAATTTGATAAATACCCTATTCTTGTTAGCATGTACCGCTTACAAAAAAGTTCAATAGGCTAATTTATGGCGGATTACATCATTACATCGACGCAGGTGTTACAAACTTTAAGACATAAACAAAATACCGTTCTTATTGGTGTGGTGTAGGGGTGTATTTAGACTGCATTTGGTCTGCTTTGAAATTAACAATAATCGTTCATATCAAGCGTTATTTTTAGCATTAGCACAATTCCTTTGGCAAAATAGCCCCTGCTGCTGCAATAAACACTGCTAAAAGTTAAGTTTTCCCATAAAATTATTGAAAACATTTTCAGAAAAAAACAAATTTTTCAATCGTTTTTATTTTTTAATATAATTTTCAAGTGTCAATATTGACTCAACCCAGCAAACACAAAGAGTTTATTTAAAATTAAGAATAATTTTTAATGAAGATCTTTCTTACATTGGTCAACTGATATTGAATAAAAATGGCTAATTCAAAACATTATTTCATAAAATATCGAAATATAATATCAAACAAAAATATAAAAACTTTTTAAACGAAAGAGTTTGTGTTTGTTGGGTTAAATATTTTTCAACTAATACATTGTCACGACTTAGGTTTTTGACAGCAGACTTAGGTTATGTCATACTCAGTTTCAGTTCTATGTATACCTTTTCTATGTTACATACATGTATTATAAATATTGAATTCCTTGTTAACATATAAAAAAATGTATACAATAAAAAAAGAAAAACCGGTTAACCGGTTTGGTTTTAATTTAAACAGAAGAAAAAAAAGTAAACAAATAAATGTCAAACTAAATTGCGAACGTATCGTGAAAACGGGTTGATTGGCTATCGTCATTCAAAGGCCGAATTAAGTAATTCAACCGCTCGTGTGAACTAGGTATTAGGCTTAAAAACCATTAATAAAAATGTGATATTCATAAACAAACAATAAACCTACATTAACAATTGTGCTGTTTTTGTTTATCTTGGCAGCATTGTACAATTTGGCTGTCATTTTATGTGTTAGTGTTGCGTACAATTAGGATAAAACATTCGTAGACTCGGTTTTCTTAATTTTATATTTTTGTTATATATTTTTGACAATAAAAATTAACTTTTAAGAAAAATAAGTATATATATGGAAATAACAAATGTTTATTTAGTTCATATGTAAAAATATTACATGTAATTTTTAATTATTACTTATATAAATATTCGAATTACGAATATTTTGCGCGAAATAAACATCAATATTGATAAATTATTGCAAATATTGACTTATTTCTATAGCTATAAAATGGCAATCATGAGCTCTTCTGACCTAAAATGAACGGAAAAAAAGTTTACAATAAAAGCTGTCAAGTAATTATTGTAACTGAAATATAATCTTTAGATTGATTAAGTTTTATCAAATAGTTATTCCAATAAATTTTTAAAATTAAATTTGATAATTAATTAGGAAAATCAAAAAAGTGTAACCAGAAAAATATACTCTAGTTCCTGGACTTTAATATTTTTCAAATTTAGACGGCCTGTGTTATTATTTACTTCAAAATTTAATTTATGGTTTATTCGATATTTAGAATAAAACCGACCGGTTGAAAACCCAATCTGTATTCAAAAATGACAGGATTATACAAATAGAGTACGTTGATTTTATTGATAGCCATGATATTTTTAGGCTAGGTATGAGCGTTAAAATAATTTTCTGAAGGGGACCTTATATGGAGGCTGGAAAAAAATTTGATCCGATGTCTGCCATACAGTACAATATAGTTTCTAGGTACTTACTTTTGCCAAATTTTAATCATAATTGCTAAATAACATTTGTTTTCAGGATAGACTTAAATTGGAGTTTATTGACCGATACAGTATGTTAAAAAATTTTAAAAATAAAGCTTTTAATTTGTTTTTTAACTTTATTCTGGAATGTTTTTACTTACTGTGGAGATTTTCTACAAGAGGTCTCATAGGGGAATAGGGGTGAATATGGGTTTATCCTTATTAATGTTGGTAGACGAATTTACATCTACTTCAAAATTATTTATGTAGAATTTAATTGGGCTAGGCAATATAATGGACCGATTTCAACCATAGGCTTCGTCCATGGGCCAAAATTGAAAATTGCTATCTATAAATATTAATGTAGTTAGTACATATTTTAATTCATTTTGTAGTACTAACAATTCATTTAATAATATTAGCAATTAAAATAGTATATACTTAATACAATTCAAATTCAATAATATATTTCAGTATACTAAAATTCATTTATAAAATACATGTTATACACATATGTATATAAGTACATACTACTTTTATTTGAAAACAAAAAAATAAAAAAACAATTAAACCTTAGTTTAAACAAATTTTGTTAATACCTGGCTAAGTATATATATATAAGATTCGGCACGGCGTAATATAAAAATCTGAATTGTTTTAAAATTTTATATTAATTGGATTATTACCAGGTTGATAATTTTTAATAAACATAAAAAGTATACTAATATTCTTGATGCCTCCATAATCAGAATAATATATTTTTTGTTTTTTTTCTTTTTTTATAGACGCTTAATACTTTCATTTGAACTTTATTCATTCCCAACCTTTACGACAGTAATAATAATGTGACATTAAATACAAATAGGAATTACATGATGAAATTAGCGTGTTTTGTTTAATTTTCATACAATTGGTTTTGTATAATTCAGTTGTGTTGGCAGCACTATATTTGTACATACATGCATACACACATACATATGTATGCATATTGAGTTGGTTTACCTGTTCGTGGAGAATAATCTTCTTGTTTTCTTTTTTAATGTTCTTTTAAGAAGTTTTATTGTTTTGTTATTATTATTCTCTCTTTTACTCTTTTTTAGAGTTTTTTCTTAATAAAAAAGTGGTTTCTTCATATAAAAACAAACCCCACGAAGAAATGCCTACAACAACAAAAATTCTTTTCATATAAGAAATTTTAGTGTAATCGTGGCAGTTAGTCAGTCAGTCGTTTTCTTATTTAAATAAAAGTCAACCAACAAGAAACATGAATAAAGTCTGAAAGTATTTTAATATTTATTTTTTTTTAGTTTTAATATAAAATTTTAATATAAAAAGTAAAAAAATGGAAAAAATTGTCGAGAAAAACGCAAAAAACGAGTGTAAAATATTTCTATTGCAGTACAATAATGAAAAATTGTAAGTTATAATAAACGTGGAAAACAATGATAACAAAAGACTTAAGACACAAACAATGTATGAAAAATTGGTTTTTAAGGCACAAAATAACAAACAAATGTGTATATGCAAATAGTAATTAGATAGTTTTAAGACTATATATGTATTGATTTAATTGAAATTATTTTTTAATATAACTGTAGAAATTGGTGGATTATTTTTGCTACGGTTTTACTTTTAACCATTGCTACCCGATATTATAAAGTAACTGAGCCAGACCATGTGTGGTAAGTTGTTGTTTTATAAATAATAAAATTACTGAAATTAACTTTATGTTTATAGTTGGGATGAAACCCACTTTGGAAAAATGGGAAGTTGGTATATTAATCGTACATTTTTCTTTGATGTACATCCACCATTAGGGAAGGTATGTATAGAAAACTTATATTCTTCTATTTACTATAGCAAGATTAAATATATGTGAATTCTAGATGTTAATCGGTTTATCGGGCTATTTGACTGGCTATAATGGAACTTATCCATTTGAAAAGCCCGGAGATAAGTATAATGGAACACACTATGAAGGCATGCGCTATGTAAGTATTTTTTTAATTTAAAAGTTTATTGTGAAACTATAAATTGTATGAAAAATAATTTTATCATTGGATTAGAATGGTGGAAGTTTGTGTTGATGTGATATAGAAACATGTTTATTAAATTTCAATACCCAATAAGAATTAATTTACATCTTGAATTAAATTTAAATTGCATTTAACAAATACTGTAAAATACTGGAACATACATACAAACATATCTTCATTGCTCCCGCGAAAAATGTTACAGTAGTTTTACCATTTAATGATCACTGTACAATGTTAAAATATCAAAAAAAAAAATACTATTATTTAAATGAAGATGAAGAGGCATTTAACAAAAATTGCACTATAACTATGAGTGGTAATAAATATGATATTGTTTTAAGTTTGTTGAAAGCACGATATAGTTTAAAATGAAAGAGCTTTGAGGGTTTAATTTTAGACACATAATTTATGTCTTGTTTGGAATTGAAAATTGACAATATTTATTCACGTTTTCGTATATCTCCCATACAAGGGCCCTCAGAAAATAAAAACATTCATAACTGTATCTATATAATGATAAAATTCGACATGAAATAGTTTTAATATCGGATCGGTCATCAATTGCCCTAATTACTGGCTTAATGAGTATATTGACATAAGTTTTAAACTAATCGCTATTTTTCTCACAAATCGGCCCACTTCAGTAAATGATTTTAAAGCTCATTACCAGGGCTTAGTTACTGATTAGTTACTGACTACAAACATGCAAATGCATGTTTGTAGTTTTCTTTTCGAATCGAAGAATTTGCTACAAAATGGCATCGACTTGTTGCATATTTTGTTATAAATGCATGAATTGCATATTTTGCTTTAAATTAATTTCCAACATTTTTATAGCATATTTTGCATATTTTTAAACAAACAAATTGTTTCGTTTTCTCTGTATTTCATATTTTTACAACAAATTTGGTATTTACATATTTAGATTTTTGTACCCTACACCACTATAGTGGGGGGTATTATACGTTTGTGCTGATGTTTGTAACATACAAAAATATTGGTCCAATACCCACCTTTAAGTATACCGATCAATTCAGAATCATTTTTTGAGTCGATTAAAACATGTCCGTCCGTCTGTCCGGCTAACTGGCTGGCTGTCCATGTAAACTTTGTGCGCAAGGTACAGGCCTTAATTTTCAAGATAATTTGATGAAATTTGGTCCAGCATGTTTTTTGGCACAGGGACGAAGCCTATTGAAAATGGTTGAAATTGGTCCATTATTTCACCTAGCCCCATACAACTGTACCTCCCGATTTTAACTTTTTATGCCATAATTACGTCAAATATTCTACTATCTCTATAAGAATTGGCACAAATAAGTTTTATGTAAATATAAATGACACTGCAGATTTTCGTAAGGATCAGCCCTTATTTGATCCTACCCCCCATACAAACCCCCCTTCAAAAAATGTCTTAAACGTCTAAAATTGACTTGTAACCATTTGTATCGCAATTAAACTCAACAAAACTAACTGTTATTTAAAAATATATCCTTTTCCCAAATTTACAAAAATAAAAATTTTAAAAATATACTCATGGTGTAGAGTATTATATAGTCGGCCATGCCCGACTTTACTTTCCTACTTGTTTTAAATAAATTTCAACAAATTTCGATTTATGAAATACAATTTTACATACATAGTTTTATTTTATTTTTAAAACCACAATAGTGCGGAAGGTATTTCGAGTTTGTGCTGTTAATTGTAACGTCCTTAAAGTATCGGTTCAGTATCAATTTCTGAGTCTCTCCATCTGTGTGTTCATATAAAAAGATAACTTGATGAAATTTCGTTCTTACATCTCTCTCACATCCATAAAAAAATTACCAAACGAAATTCGGAAGAAATATAATATATACAAAAATACATTCATTCGACAAATTTTATTAGAATTGCTATACACTCAGAAATTAAATATATCGTCATATGATATCCAAAAGGTCCTAAGTTACAAAAAAGCAAAATCGACTTTTTGATAGAACGATATTCTAAAAGATTATGTTTTAAAATTACCTTAAAATTCATGAAAATTTTAAAATTCTTTTGATTTTCTAACTTCGAAATTGTAGAATGTTGTAAGTTGGCATTAAATAAAGCAAAAGTGGCTATTTTAGCGAATTCTTGCGATTTAGAGATTACTTTAACAGCTTTGGAATTTTTTCAAAGAAAAATTTCTGTTTTCGAAAATTTTTATGAAAAGAAAGAAGCCTTAGTCTTCCATTTTCGGCCTATTTGACCAACAAAAACCGATTGGAATTTAGTTAAAAATGTTGAACCTTACTATTAAAAAAAAAAAAAAAATAATTCTCAAGGGTGGAGTTTCATATCTCCGTAAGTAAAACGAAAACCGCAAATTTCTTCAAATACTAATTTCTTAATAAAAAAATAAGCTTAACTTGAGAAAATATTGAACATTTTTGGTTTATTTATCACTTTAGAAGGTTTTTTGCTTCTCCTGAAAAATTTGTTCAATGTAACTTAATATTTCTATACTATTCAAAGTTGTTTCTTAGTCTTTATATTTGTCATTATCTATGTCGTGGTTCCGTTAAAGTGGTATTATAAAACAGTCCTTAAAACCTGTATATTTGTTGTCAAAACTTAAGATCTGAATATCTATTAATATGTACTTTCACAAAGAAATAGTTTTAGTGCATGTTTTTCACATTTTTAGAGCATATTTTCCCATTTTATAGTGCATATTATAAGCACATATTTTTAATTTTTTAGTGCATGAAAATCCTCGCTCTCATTACTTATTAAAAATACGAGTAAGCGATAATATCGGATATAAAGAAGTTCTATACAAACTAATCTTTATTATGAGCAACTACACAGAAAAATATATGCACAATTTTTTTTCTTAACAATCGTTTGCTTAAATTTAATTTTGATGTTTATAAATATTTTTGTTTGGGCTTATAACGAATTTGTTTGATTCTTACACAGAAGGAAAATATTTTCTAACAAACAAATTATTAAACAAAATTTAATTTTCAGTAAAAATTTTTACTGATTCAATAAATGTTTTTGTTTTATGTTTTTGTCAGTATATCGAATATAACAGTAAAACAAGTTTTTGAATGTGCTAAAATGAAATGATATAATTCTTATTTGGTTTATAGCATTTAATGTATAAGTGTTTCAGTTTTCACAGTACAAAATAGTAGTTTCTAAAATGTAAAACAAAATTGTATTTCGTATACAAGTACTTTTTTACAATTTTTAATTCTAAAGGATTTTTCAAATTTTTGTTAAAATTAAATATATGTTTTTTAACAAAATTTTTATAGATTCAATAAGAAATTTTGTGCATTATTATTGCCAAAATACAATTAATTATTTATCTGTTTCAGATAAACAATTTCCTTGAATTTCAGTACAAATACAAATAACTTGCGTTAATGTTTTTCGTAAATAGTATATTATTTTAATAAGAAAAGTCCTGAAATTTTTTCAATAAAGAATTTACGAATTCGAGTACTTGATTTTACGAATTTCGTGATAGGTCCTATTTTAGTAAAAAAATACCTGGCTTTATGATGTTTTGTTTGATTTTGAATTTAATTTTTATACCCTTCACCTTCGTGGGAAGGGTATATATAAGTTTGTCATTCCGTTTGCAATTTCTATAATATAATTTTCCGACCCTATAATGTATATATATTCTGGATCCTTATAGATAGCGGAGTCGATTAAGCCATGTCCGTCCAGATATCTTCGAGATCCAAATCATCAATAATTCTGTCAGATATGCTTTCTAGAAGTTTCCTATTGAAAATCAGCAAAATCGGTCCATAAATATGGGTAAAAATCTGAGACTACCTCTGAAAATTTCATCAATAAGTTATAAATAAAAACAACAATAAGGAGATAAAGCAGTAATATGTCGGTAATACAGCTCATATTTGTTTGAGGATGGTAATACAGTACAACGGTTAATATTTCATTCTGCTACAGTTTATATTTGTTTGTGTGTATGTTATGTGTGACATGTGTGCAGAAATACAAAATAAATAAAAACTGTTTTTTTAAACATACTTTGTGAAGGGTATATAAGATTTGGCACAGCCGAATATAGAAATCTGAGTTGTTTTTTGTGTGTAAATGTTGCCTTCAAGAAATAACTTCAACGCTTACAAAAAGCTTATAAAATGTTGTTTATTTCTATCAGTTTAAATCTCTTATTTTCTAAGATTTGTATTATTTTCCAAAAAAAAAAATAATATATAGAAGGACTATATTCTCTATTTGTAATTTTCATGAAAATAAGATTTTGATGGCAAAATATCCAACAAACTTTCCGCATTAGTTATATTAATTTCAAAGAAAATTTTTATAGCAATTTTTATTTTTTTCTTAAAAAAGAAAAAATTCTGAATGCAAAACTCTCTATCTTTTCCAAAAATTGCTTCAAATTCTATTATTTTAGATAATTTTCTGTTGCAAAACAAGTTTTTTTACTAATTTGAACACAAATACGCTAAAATATTGCTTTTTCAACAATTTGGTTTCATTAAATTGCACAAGATATAATTGTCCAATTCACAATTGGTGGTGTTTAAGTTGTATCGTATTATGTCGTAATTTTTTTCATTATTGATTTGTTTTTGTATGTTATTTATGTAGAAAATAAAAAAAATCTGTTTTTTATTTTGAAAAATGTCAATAAACGCGATTTTTGTGGCGGTTTTACGACAAAAAATCAAAAAGGTATAATACACAGAAAAAAATGGAATTCAAAATCAAACAAAAAATCCATAAAGCAAAGTATTTATTTTACTAAAATAGGACCTATTACGAAGTTCATAAAACCAAGTACTAAAATTCGTAAATTCTTTATCGGAAAAATTTAAGGGTTTTTCTTATTAAAAAAATATGCTATTTACGAAAACCAATAATAAATATTTGCAACATTTCCAAACAATAATATTACTGAAACAATAACTCAAGCTATTTGCATTTGTACCGAAATTCAAGCAAATATTTTATTTGAAACAGATAAATTACTTATTGTATTTTCACAATAATAGCACACAAGTTTTCTTATTGAATCTATAAAAATCTGCTAATTCTATAAAATTAAAATTTGTAAAAATGTACTTATATACTTAAAGCAATATTATTTCATATTCTAGAAACTGAAACACTTATACATTATATTTTATAAACCAAATAACAATTATATCAATATTTTTTATTACAATCCAAAAACTCGTTTTATAGTTGTATTTCAAATGCAGACAAACAAAGTAAAAGTCAAACAAAAACATTTATTGGGTCAGTAATATTTACTGAAAATTAAATTTATTTCAATAAAGTATTTGTTAGAAAATATTTTTCATCTGTGTGAAAATCAAACAAATTCGTTAAAAACCTAAATATAAAACAAAAATATTTATAAAAATCGAAATTATATTTAAGCAAACGATTGTTAAGAAAAAATTGTGCATATTTTTTCTGTGTACTTTGAAGGTTCATATCTTTAAAAGTTTATATCGGATTTCGTTGATTTAAAGCACATTTTAATACTATGGCTGTGCTCTTTCATTCTAATATATTTTTTTTATTGAAAAGTTTAAGATAAAATGGAAATAAACTTTCTGAATGTATTTTTGAAATAGTTCTCCCTGTTCATATTTTTTAAAGTGCACTAATCGAATACTTATTTGAAGTTTTTTTGTGACGTACACTTTGGTTATACATATATTTGGGAAATTTTAAAGTTTTTAATTTAAAACTGCTTAAAATACATAACTGATGAGAATTGAGAGGCAAATATTAAAATTCGATAACAACTAATGTACACTATCATCATGCTTTTCTAAATAATATTTTTAAAGTTCGTTTTTCAATAGATGTAATTCACTGCTTCAAATAATCGATCACAGCACTTAATAAAATTAAACGTGCAAAACGGTTTTAAAAATGAATTTCCATAAAAATGCTCTATTTTAAACTTTTTAATAAAAAGGCCTAACTATAATAAGAATACACTCAACAAGTAGAGGCCTAACTATAATATGAATACACTAGCTTAAGTCATCTTAAGCAACTGTGTGAATATATATAAAACTTATGTGACAAATTATAATGTACTTAACAGAGTTTCTTCAATTTTTGTCAAATTTTATATAATTAAATGCACATAAATACATTATAGCCACTTCTTCGGATTTTTTTAAGCATTTTTCATATATATATTTCATATATATTCTTCACCACAGAGTTTTTAAAAAATATTAATTTTAAAGATATGAACCTTTATAATATGTGTATACCCTTTTTGGTTTTTTATAGTTTTCGAACAAATTAAAATAGTAAACAAATTTCTAATAGAGTATGTGTTTACAAAATTAAAGCAATCTGAAGACCATCGGTGGATTCTTAATTGCTCTCATGGAACTCGTGATGAGTTCATTACATGCAGTGGATTTTAGTTAGGTTCTACTAAACAACTGTAATTTTCGACGGATTTTCAGAAGAATGAATTTGTTGTAATCTAACCCCATTTCCCAGCAAAATATTTGCTTACAAATTCACTAGAAAAATCATCGATTAAAGTATGTACACACTTACAATTCGACTAGAAAAAGTACTTATATTTGTTTGAGATGTTCCAAAAGTAAATCAATATTATTTGGTCGAAAATAAGTTGTTTTGTTAGTAGAATATTTATAAAAAAATAAAATGTCGACACAGACTGGGGTTGAACTCAGCACCACTTGAACACTCACTAAGCCACTGTTTAGCTGTTCTATTGAACGTCAACTAATACATAGTTATCACATACAAATACTATTTTATTTTCTGTTTGTCTACCCAGCAGTTCGACGGGACAGTCCCGAACTGACCACTTAACCTACCACTTGTGGTGGCCCTTAGCCACATGACTACCCAGGTGACCAACGATTTTAACATGGGTAACTATTGGTGGAAATTGCTGTCTTTTGCTAATTTGTCCACAAAGAGAAAAAGTATCTGTTTTGTTTTTGTTTATTTTTTATAGACTTTGCCTACAAAGTAAGTCATTAAAAAAGTACATAATAGTAATCATTGTAAGCAAAGATTTTGCTGGGTTGCTACAAAAATGAAGTAAATAGTTCTGTTTTGTTGCTATCATTAAGTGTTAACGCTCAAAATTAGCAATATGGTATTCAAACGTTCTTAAGCAATACATAGTTATAGACTAGTTCATTGGAGCGTATGAATTCTGGAACTTGTTGATAAATCTCCAAAACATAAATTTAATAAATTTCTTTATATAGAAGAGGATTTCACATGAATTCAATTGAATTTAAAGTGGGAAATTATAATTTTGTTTGTTATTGGAAAAAAATATTGTAAAAAATAAATTATTATTAGAACAACATGCATTCATTTGCCTTTTATTCGAATAATTTTGAATTATCCGATTTTTAACCGGCCAACTTAAAACCCCAAATAATTATTTGTTGAATAAACCGAATAAGACAAAAACCCGAATACTCTAGTAAGCAACAAGTCGAATATTACTTGACTTGGCATTACCCCAGAAAAAAATCAGCTTAATATTGACATTATTTATAATTCCTTAAAAATGTTGTTTATATTGTAATGTCCTTCAATTTAAATTTTATTTTAAAATATTTTTTATTATTTGACATAAAGAAATATTTGTATTTTTATTTTTGAATTCGTAGCACTTATATCGACATTAAAGTTAACGTATAATTTTACACGTTAACTCCTAACGTTTATAAATTTAAAAACGTACGTACCGAACCGTACGTACCGAATGTCCAATAATACGAATGGCAAAATTGTTGCATTGTCTACTCTATAGTACGAATAAAGTCACAATTTTTCTGTTCGAATAACGAATTTTTATGGGAATTTTGGTTTTATTTGCGTATGAATGAAGTTTTTATTATGTTTTTATTTTATGATTTCGGTATCATTCACCTTTAGCTCAGTAATTTTGAAGTTTTTTGTATTTATTACAAATGTTTTGTGTTTTTAAAAGTCCTATACACACAATTTACTGCATTTATCTCTACAAATCAACAATTATTTAATATAATTAATTTATTTTCTTGTAATTTCGATGACCAAAGAGAAGAAATTAAATTTAATGATATCGCCAATGAAAACAATATTGAATTTGAAGCAAAAGCGCTGTTATTGAAAAGGTCGTTGGAATTATTTTACAAAGTAATAAACATCAATGTTAAATTATGGATTTTCTAATAAGTAAAATGTTATTTATATATGTATGAATTGGCAATTTTGAAAGTAGTATGACATCCCAATGGGATTAAGCATTACTATATGCGATCCTTTAACTATTCCAAGTTTTTAAGAGAAAATTTTAAATTAGAGAATTGTTTTTGAAAGTATGTATATTCCATTCAAGTTTCTATTTAAAGTATTTTGTAATCTGAACATGTTTTATAGATTTTAGAACAGATATGTACATGCAAATTGTCTGTGGCACACATATTTTTAAAAACATTAAAATTTAAAACCTTCTCATTTCAACCATTGGACTCACTATACTTTCATTAACAATTCGTATACGGAAATATGTCCCTTTTATGCCTGTTTATTTACAAGAAATTTGAAATAATATATATTTATATATTTTGTTTTCGTTATGTAATTTTTCATGAAAAATGAAACAAAAATAAATAAAATCCTATATTTTATATGTATTATTTGAATTTAAACATACAAAATGTGTTGTTCAATAACATGAATTTTTCGATACTACGAAAGGGCCTGACATTATATAATTCGTACTAGTGGACGTCCACTGTATATCAATTAGTGCGTAATTTTTAGCGGCCATACCCTTTGTAAAGTAAGCCAGGATGTGTGTCAGTTTGAAAGCACTTTCGAATACAAAATAAGCAACACAATGTCAATGTAGTAAGCCAACATTTTCTGTGGGGTATAGCTAGGGTTGCCAGATTCTAATTCGCAAAAAAGCTGGACATTGGGTTTTAAAAAGCTGGACAAAACAAAAAAGCTGACATAAAAAAATACTGAGAAAATGTAAATTTTATCATTGTGTAAATAATTAAACAGTGGTACACAAAAAAAAATTAAGGGGTTCACATATACCAATTCCGTTTTATTATAGTGCATAGAGTACGAATATATTTTTAGTTTTCTCCGATAACTTCATTAACTTAGTTTTTAAGAGCAAGAGATGTGAAAAAGCTCCATTTTTTAAATTTTAAAAAATTATTAGTTTTATTAATATACCCATTGTTATCAAGATATATACTAGGCTTCGTTTCAACAAATAAAATGTTTCCCATTTTTGTGATATCACATCTTTTTAGAAGGGGTTTGTATCAGTGATTACTATACTGCACAGTGGTATAGGAAAAAAAGAGGGAAATAATTCGGTAACTTCTAAACGGTTAATCCGATTTTAATGAAATTTGGTATGCACAAAGAGGAGGTGTTGTCAAGTTTAGGTTTTGAATTTGACCTTAAAGGCCAACCACCAGGGCCCCGGCGGGGGGTCCTCAAATTAGGACACCTTGGCTATATTAAATTTTTTAAACCATCCTATTTCTTCATTTGAGTTCCGATTTAAAAAATCGTATATAGAATCTCCTCATCGAGCACTATAAAAAATGTCGTCGTAGCAGTAAATTATCTCTTATAGTTTAGGAGATATTCGCATTTGAAAATTAAAATTTTAAAATTTTTACCGTCCTTACTTTAGTTTTTTGATAATAGCGGGTCTAAATGTTTCCGATTTTCGTCATTAACTTAGTTTTTAAGAGCAAGAGATGTGAAAAAGCTCCATTTTTTAAATTTTAAAAATCATTAGTTTTTATTAATATACCCATTGTTATCAAGATATATACTAGGCTTCGTTTCAACAAATAAAATGTTTTCCCATTTTTGTGATATCACATCTTTTTAGAAGGGGTTTGTATCAGTGAAATGTTTGTATCAGTAAATGTTCCCGATTTTCGCCAATTTTTTTTATTCGCTTAACAACAAGTTTATATATCAAGCAGTGAAAGAATTATGTAAAAATCATCACTGAGTCCAAAGTTATAGGCATTTTAGTTTAAAAAATTAAAAAAGGCGATTTTTTGATATTTTTTGGGAAAAAAGTATCTTTTCTTTTTAAGTTATCTAAAAAGTTTCTAAGAAGATGTATATAGTATGTATACTTTTTAGAAAGCTGACTTTACATAAAATACCGAGATACCGAGGGGACCAGGTCTATCCAAAAAAACCCTATTTTTTATGGAAAATTCAATTTTGAGCAAAAATTCTCAAATCGCATAGTCGATATCAAATTATAGTGACCTGTTTTTATATGACCCAATATGTTCTTAATCATTTTGTAACGGATTCGATAACCCCCCCCTGGTATGGATATAATAGGCAAAAAACCAAAAAAATCCCATTTTTGGGATTTTAAAACTTTTTTGGGAATTCCGGATTTCTAATAAGAAATTTTTATTTAATTTTGGATTTTGAGTAAAAAAATCTACCTAACTGTAAAATTTCATTAAAAAATATTCATAAATAAAATTTTTATTGCAATTTGAAAAATTTGTATCTTCGCAAAATCTGAATAAAAACATTTTTTAATTTTTTTTTAAAGTATTCCGCGAATTTTTTAATTTTCAAAAATTATATACAGTTTTGAAAAATAGACAAAATTACCTTTCCATTGATATATAACATACCTACCTAATGTTTTTTAAGTGACAAATAAATTAGGGAAAACTCAACATCTTTAGAAAATTTACTTAGTACTATTATTTTCATCTATAAGGTTAACTCTTAAATTTGTTACATATATTGACATTTTATAGTGCTCGATGAGGAGATTCTATATACGAAATTTTTTTTAAATCGGAACTCAAATAAAGAATAGGATCGTTTTAAAAATTTAACATAGCCGAGGTGTCCTAATTTGAGGACCCCCCGCCGGGCCCTGGTTGGCCTATAAGGTCCAAGTTCAAAACCTAAACTCGACAACACCTCCTCTTTGTGCAAACCAAATTTCATTAAAATCGGATTAACCGATTTTAATGAAATCCTTAACGGATTACCATAAATTAAAGATTTTAACACTTAACTTTTTAGGGCATTGAATATTATATTATGAATGATGTATCTAAATTCTGTCAAGTAAAGTTTATAGATCTTAAATTTTCCTGTAGAATAGTATACTAAAGTCGGATTTGAAATATGTTCCGCAGTTTTCGGTCTATAATATTGCCCAAATAAAAAACAAAATAATTACGCCAATATTAGCGCTTTTCCAAAAAATTTATATACATATGTATTACTATTTAAAAATATTACAATTAAATAATAATAATTGAATAGTGTATACTTACTACATCAAGATACATGTTGTCGCAAATTTTAGAACTCTATTGTCAAAAACAACTCTGATTTATTGACATGAAATTCAAAAGGACGTTGCAACAAATTAGTCATTTCGCAAGTCAGAAAGATCTAAAAAGCAGCATAATAGACAATGTCTGGCGGTACAGTCATATTTAAATGTTTATTAATGTTCAGATATAAATAATTTTTGTAAAAAAAATGTGTTTTTTATAACAACAAAAGTGTTGTTACCCCCTTTTACGTTTCAGGCGACGATATGTATGTAAGAATTATAATTAAATACTAAAAACAAAACAAAAAAAATAACAATTTAGTCTAGTTTAATGATAGAAAAGGGAAATCACTACTTAGATGTACCTATAACAAATCTACAATCAGTGTTGGCTAACATGATTTGACAAAGATGACATACAAATTATTGCCAAGGTATTGCAGTGTACTAAAAAATATATATTTAGCTGGACAAATACAATTTTAGCTTGAAACTGGACAAGCATCGAAAAAGCTGGACAATCCAGCTGGCAGCTCTAGGTACAACACATTTGATTTTTTTTTAAGTTTTTGTTCTCATATACAATGTTAATTACAAGTTTATTAAGATGTAATCCACATAAATTTCATTCAAAAATTTAAACTTCATATCCAGATTTATATACAAGTAAATCAAGTTGTAAGTAACACAATTTTCTGTGGATTATTTCGTGAAATTGTAAATCTTCAATTTATATACATAAAGAGCTTGCTCCTCTAAATACGAACGAACAAGTATTTTCTTGTTTTATATAGAAAACAACAAATAAATTCGAAAAATTGTTATTGTTTTCAATATGAAATGAGAAAGAAATGTTCGTTCACATTTAGATTAACAGACAGAAAATATTTTTAATATTTATATTTATTAATAATATATTAATATACAATTTTGTGCTAAATTGTACACATTAAAGTCTTTCATGTATTTTTATACAATTTTAATTTGTATGTATGTGTTTTTATATTTCTAACGAATATACGAATCTAATAAAGAATGTAGTTTAGTTTTTCAAATCCTTTTATCTGTTTCAAAGTTATTAAAAATATATTCTAAAGCTATTTTTCTCGAAACGACTTTTTGGATTGTGTCGGTCTTTTCGTAAATAAGCGATATGTTTCTTTTAATAATTTGTTTAAATATTTTTGTTAGTTTTTTCGATCAATTTGTACAAACGATATGTACATCTTTTGTACAAATGTACACATGTATATGTACCTATAAAGCATTAATTTAAAATTTAAGTAACTGTAGCTATTTGCGAAAATAATATATTAGCGAATTGTGTAAAAGGGTAGAAACCAAAATTTGAGGATAAACTAGGATAATCTAATGTGACAAAAGTGTTTGTTGGACAGATTGTTAGGTAAGTTTGATTTTGTTTTATTTTTATGTTAATGTTTGTTCATATATGTATACCTACACTTAAAAACATACATACGTACATATTTACGATATGTTTAATAAATGAGACAAATATGTTTATACTCGTTTGTGTACATTTACACACAAACGAGTGTAATAAACTACCAGATATCAAAAATTGTGAACGGGTTGTTTGAAAACCTATAAATAACTGCAAATAAATCAAATCCCTCAATGCGCAAAAATTCGATATGTTACAATTGACTTCACCGATGATCCTGCCATAAATACATATACAAATCTACTTCTGGTTCAGAATGCTAGTATGTAGATATACATATATATATTTTTTGATATACATACATACATACATGTATGTACATGTATGTATATATAAACATAGATATGTTCGTAAAGTGAAAATATACAGACACACAATCATGCTTAGTAGTGCAGATTCGAAGGTTACCTCGGTTTTGTTGCCGCTGTTGTTATTGTTGTATGGTCGTCTTTCAATATTTTATCCCCTTGTGTTGAGTATCCTTTTGTGTAAACATAGTTGCAGAAGAAAAGAAATGAAGAAACCAAAGAAAAAGGTAATGCAATAACAAACACACACATATGCTCAGTGAAACCCTTTTACCACTCATCCATCCCAATCGCGTAAATACGTAAGTATGTACGTACACATTCGTATGAATAGGGCTGTGTATGAGTAGTAAGAATTGTTTAGGTATAGACAGACAGATAGGCCGTTAGTGTGAAATTTTACAATAATTTAAAAAATGGGATTCAATTTAATCAATATTTTTTGAAATTTTTGTATCCCTTTTTATTTTGTTGTGCACATACGTATGTATGAACATCCATCCAATTCTAATGGACATTAGATGCATTTCACAATAGTTTTAATTTTATTTATGATTTGATTCAAAGGCGATATGATAAGCCTGGGAATAAAAACGAGCGACCGTATAGAAATGTGGTGTGAAAGGGCATGTTTTGCGGATAGATTTCCTACTGTTTTAATAGATCACAAAGTTCGCCTTTTATTTTCGTTTTAAACTTCTGTATCTCCTCTACCTGACGCGTTTTAATTATCTGATTAAAAGTACAATTGCAAAATATGTATGTATGTACGTACATTTATAAGTATTTCAATTGATAGAAGTACAAACGATCATTATAAAACAGTGGAAAATTATGATTTTATTACTCTTTGACAATTTGTCATAGTTTTCAAAGAAGATTTTAAAAATATTCAATGTAAAGTTAAATATTTTGATACAGAAAACAAATATGAGATGGCAGCTATCTCCATTTCATAAGTAACCCTAACTTAAAACTATGGATTCAATTTATTAGCAAATGGCATCAAAATCAATAATTAATTTTCGATTAACTAAATATTTATATATATATATAATATATGGACTAATATTTTATGCATTTATGAGTGTGAAAATAATTTTCTGAAGGGAATCTTAGATGGGGACTAGGATCAAAAAAAGTACGATGTCTGCCATTGGAAACTATATAATTTTAGAATACAGAAAAATAACTTGCTTCAAATTTGATCACGATTACTATCTACTCAACATATTTATTTCCGTTTAATATTTTTTCCAAGAAGCCACTGGTATGGCAGATATATGAAATCGTGCCCTACACTTTCCATGTACACGTCCTCCGAAAAACATAGCAAAACATTTGTGTCAAATTATCTTCAAAACACAACCTGTATTTAATGAAAAATTTATAAGAAAATGTCCAACAAAACATAAAAATTCAGAAAATGAAATCGTACTAAGAAGAGAACTACGTTTCAAGATGTTAACATTATAAAATACAAGAAAGGTTATGAAGTTTTTTGCTTTTTACGTTTGAGTACTATGTTAACGAAATAATAACAGAAAGCCACATTTGGCCCTAAAAACAAATTTTAAACGACATATAATTTAAAGTTTGTCTTCTAGACATTAAGAATTGTTTGGGATAATTTTGATTTGACGAAATTTACATTACAGTTTCAACTTTGTCTATGTAATTTTTTTTTATTTTTTAAGATTTTTTATAAGCATTAAAATTGATCGCAAAGATTCCATCTGTTTCGAAATAATGGAAACCCATCAATCCAATCTTTCTGATGTTTATTCTCTTAAAATAAGTCTTCCAAATAAGCAATATTACGTTTCAATTACTATTACACAAAGATATTTTATATTTGCTAAAAAAAGTTTCTCAGGCACAAAAAAAAAAACATAAGGTGACTATTGTAGTATGAAGTATAATTTACTTGAATCACGGAGCAATTCCAAATTATAATCCACGAGAGCCAATTTTATTATGATTAAATTTTTTTAGCAATTCTGAAATTCATTTTTAAAAAATGTGCCAATAATAGTTGTATGTTAAATTTTTAACAAAAACAAACATTTTTATATTCAAATAAAATTTGTATTTATAAATATTTTTAACGAAAATTTATTTACAACTTATTGAGAATGTAAAACTAAAAAGAAATTGTGAAATTGATAAAAAACCAAAAAAAAATCCCAAATATTTATTTTTTAGTTTAGGAGATTCTAATAGGACCGTTTTAATTTGCGGACCTCTCACTACGTCCCTAGTACACACATGATTATTTTCCTATTTTTGTATTTTTATGTCACCACCTCGAAAAATTTCTATAGAAAGATTTTTGAGTATTATAGAGGGTGGGAAACATCCATTAATGGAAATGTGCATATGTATGTACACATGTACTTACATTCACATGTATAGATATTGACCCTTGTTTTTCGGTATTGGACATTACGTGGTTACTTTTCATATACATTTGTATGCGATAATAAAAAAGCACGGGTGTATAAACTCAACCCTAATAATATTTATAAAGGAGAGTCATCCACCTCACAAACATATATTTGTATGTAGTATCAAATTCTACGCCATTTTGAATATCTAATAACATTAAAGGCAATTTCAATGAAAACTTTATGAAGCACATATAAATATTTTAAATATTATTGTACGTATAAAACTACAACAGTAAAAAAATTTAACCAATTTTTATTTTCTATAATAGTAAACAAAATTTTGTATGTATGCTAGTAGTGCACAAAGCAGTCCTTAAAAACCTGTATATTTTTTGTCAAAAATATCTATTAATATTTACTTTCACAAGGAAATATTTTTTGGGGCTTATTTTTATCATTTTTAGTGCATATTTAGCCAATTGGTATACTTTAAGGTGGATGTATGACAAATATTTTTTGACTAACGTTATATGACATTATAGAAATGTAGGGTATAAAAACACATATGTGCCAATACACAGTGGGGCAGAATGGAAATTTTTTGAAAATAAATCTGGCATTTCTAAACGGCTGATCCGATCGGGATAAAATTTGGCGTGAGCGTAGCCAAGGAGTATTCGAGTTTAAGTTTTGAAGATGAACGCCGCAGATGCCCCAGGGACGGAGCTGTGGCGGCTCAAAATAGGGTACCTACGACATGTAAAATTTTTTAACTCGTGTCATTTTTTTGTTTTTCACCCAAATACAATTTTTATATTTTTTGAAAGCGCTCGACGAGATCTTGAAAAAACATGCTTGGACATACTACTTATCTCTTACAATATCCGAGTTATAGGCATTTAAAAATTTAGTGATACAAAATTTACCATACCTTGGTCCGCCTTTTTTTGAATACCGGGCGTAATTTTGGACCAAATGGACTCAATTTTTTCTTGTTAGTTAGACAAAATTTCCAATAATATACAAAAAATTTCAGATCAATATCATTTACAGTTCCAAAAATATACGTTTTTTAATTTAAAAATTCAAAAAATTTTAGATTTTTGCCGTTTTTTGCCTAAAATTTGTCTTAACTCTTTTATTAATAAAATTAAATTTTCTTTAAGAACATATAACAATTTTATAATTTTCTAAAAGGTATCTTTACGCAGAACGCTTTGACGTAAAAAACTTGTCCTATTTTTTGAAAATGTTGCCACTGCGTCCTTCCGAATATGACCTATTTTTTATCAAAACTTCAACTTTGGGCGACATGTTCTAAAATCCCAAAGCTGGGATCAGAAAATTGAAAGCAGTTTTGGAAACCTCAATATGTTTTCTTTTTACTCCAAATGTATTTTCCCAGCCCTGAAAGAAATGTGGACCCTATGGGCAAAAATGTAAAAAATTCCATTTTTGGGATTTTCATTCCTATTTTTGGGAAATGCGGGATGCCCTTTGACCTTTTCAATTTTTTTTTTTTTGCATTTTCTTATTTGAAATGACAAATTTAACAAGCGTTGAAGATTTCATTGAGTTTTGATCATAAATAAAGATTTTGTCATATATTACATATTTGTTAAATTTCTAAAAGTATGATTTATATCAAAATTTTAATAGGGTCGCAGATAGCTACAACAATTTAGTCCATATTTATCCCTTAATATCTTTTTTAGTTAGATATGGAAATTATCGACCCTTTACAAAAAATTTCTGGCCAATATCTCAATTACATTCAAAAATATGTTCATTTAAACCTGTGTCCTTTAATTTCATATTTTTCATATTTTAGTATTAAGTATTAAGTAATTGAGTCCATTTGGTCCAAAATTACGCCCGGTATTCAAAAAAAAGGCGGACCAAGGTATGGTAAATTTTGTATCACTAAATTTTTAAATGCCTATAACTCGGATATTATAAGAGATAAGTAGTATGTCCAAGCATGTTTTTTCATGATCTCGTCGAGCGCTTTCAGAAAATATAAAAATCTTTGTATTTGGGTGAAAAACAAAAAATGGCACGAGTTTAAAAATTTCACATGTCGTAGGTACCCTACTTTGAGCCGCCACAGCCGCCGTCCCTGGGGCATCTGCGGGGTTCATCTTCAAAACTTAAACTCGAATACTCCTTGGCTACGCTCACGCCAAATTTTATCCTGATCGGATCAGCCGTTTAGAAATGCCAGATTTATTTCCAAAAAATTTTCATTCTGCCCCACTGTGCAATACTTCAACAATTAGAAGAAAACAATGGGATGATAGAAATATTTCTATTTTGTGAAATTATATCGTAGCTTCATAAACTGATTTAAAACGCCAGACAACTAAAGGTAAATGCAACATGAACATAACATACCTATATTGAACCGATAATAATATTGCAGATCTTACCTGTTGCTGTTTAGCTCCAAACCCTTTTGGATATAAATGAAAATGTGAATGCAAGTAACCTCCGCCAGTTTTATGATTTTTTATTGTCACTATCGATCCATACGCAACTTCACGGGGCATACTGGCATTATATAGCGAATTTCCAATGAGGTGTGATTGAAAAGCCGAACTATAAAAACCGTCTCCGTTGCCACTGCGATTTAATACTTGTAAATGTATGTAAAAGAATGTCATATAGAGCAGTAATGGCCACACAATTAGTGCCACAGCGCGACACACCAATTGCTTCACAGTTTCAAACTGTAAAAAATAAATAAATAAAATAAATGGCACTAATTACAGTTTTGTTAATTACACAAATGACTTACAATGGGTTTTTGTAAATCACCCAGAATGATCCATAGTTCATTAGCCGTGTGTAGTCCTACAAGTAAAACAACAAAAAGTCCTACAAATTTAACACTTATTGTACAAGACAGCATAGTGCCTGTAAAAAAGAGCCACAACCACCACTGCAATGTATATGAGAGTCCATTATGCGTTGTCTTCGATACTTTAACCATTCCCCAAACAGATGCAGTCATGAAGAATAGTAAAATGGGATCCAATAATATATACTGATTTAGAGTGAGCAGGCCAACATCTGAAATCATACAAATTTTTGTTAGTATTATAAATAATGTTGCTTGTGAGACTTTGGCAATTAAAAACTCACCAAATATTAAATAACCTGCTGCGATAATTGCCGCTTCTACTGATCGTGTTAAATCGTGTACAGTGTCGAAAGCCATAGGCATAATCAAAGCACCCAATGTAGTACAGAACTTGAAAGAAAAAAATATTTATATAATATATATGCTATGAAATAGTAGGCCAAGGAACTAACACCAACAGTACACAAAGTATTGTGTCATGGTCAAATAATAATTGAATCGAATAGTCTTCCACTTGGAGAGTTAACAGAAGAAGCCCAGGAAGCGAGGAATCGAGATTTTAAGCATGTTCAACTTTTCAGCTCAAGAAAATGCTCCAGGCAATCACAGAATGAAGATATTTTTAATAGTTTACTTCTATATTCTTATCCTGTTCTTTCAACTATGCGAAAAAGAAGGATTTGTTATGAAACTCTATCATCTCAAAACTAGGAAGATTTAAAGGACTTATATTACCTTCTGGATATGTATACCGGTATGACAGATTATTTTATAGAAAATAAGTAGTGTTAGGAATTAACTATATAAGTAGGTTGTAAGAATTAATTGTATTATGTTTAAGATAAACAGTTCAAATAAAAAAAGCTATTATACTAACTGATGATATTGTATTAAATTCTGTTTTATATTTCGGTGGGCGGGAAAGGTGGTTTGTGTGGGTGATTTAGGTGTTGTTGTGCGCGGCTCATAATAAAATTATATTTTTTTATTGTGTATACAATGTTATAGTCTTTAATAAAATAATTAACTAAATAATTTTTAAAAATTGTCCAAATATTTTATTCAACACCAAATGTATGTTCTGTCATACTTAATACTAAAATATGAAAAAGATGACATTAAAGGACACAGGTTTAAATGAACATATTTTTGAATGTAATTGAGATATTGGCTTGAAATTTTTTGTAAAGGGTCGAGCATTTCATATCTAACTTAAAAAAAGATATTAAGGGATAAATATGGACTAAATTGTTGTAGCTATCTGCGACCCTATTAAAATTTTGATATAAATCATAGTTTTAGAAATTTAACAAATATGTAATATATGACAAAATCTTTATTTATGAACAAAACTCAATGAAATCTTCAACGCTTGTTAAAAAATCTATGCAAAAGATGGAATTCCAAATTTATATTAAAAAGTGAGATTCTCTGCTTCTAAATAATATAATTTATTTCAAATCATCAAGAAATAATTGGAAATCTTAATGAAAATTTGTCACAAAAAAATAGTTAAAAGTTTTTGTGTCGAAAATTAAACCTTTTTAAATTTAATTTCTTTTTCGTGTTTTTTTCTAGTGAGACAGGTAAATAGTATAGATAGAATGTACAGATTACCAGCTTCCATTTGATACCAATATTAGCATCATAAAATACATATAAATATTTTAAATATTTGTTTGTAGTCCTTTAAACTTTGAAATCCTTTTATAAGGACATAAAAATCGGAGTACGCAGAATTGCTATAAGTGGAATCTATTTTCACATGCATATCAACTTTTCCATATTTGAAAGCTTTTTTTCAAAATTGTTACAGAGTGTAATATGAAGAAAATTATTGTAGTGACATCTAGTTTCCTTTTATTAGAATAACCGAATAATTTTTAATTATCCGATTATTAACCGGCTAACGTAAAACCTCAAATAATTATTTGTTGAATAAACCGAATAAGAAATATTACAGAGTTAGTCCGTAATTTAATAGGAATAATTCAATAAACCGAAAAAGTTCTCTTAATGTGCTTAAAAAGCACCATATTGTAAAAGATAATTAAGAAATCCTGTTTTACCCGTTTTTACCCGTAAATGTACGAAGTTCCAAAATTCCCTCCTTAGTGGATCTACATAACCAAAAATACATCTACTGTCAAAATTTAATGATTCTACGTTCAGCCGTTTGGGCTGTGCGATGATGAATCAGTCAGTCAGTAACGCTACTCTTTTATATAGATATATAGATAATAATATCGAGCCCTTTTCGCACAAAAGACGTAACCGACAAAAACAAAATTTTACAGGAGAGCATTTTTTTAATTATCTTCGAAGTAGGACAAAGCATTACTAAAAAACTCCGTTAATAAATACTATTACATCTAAAATATGGGATGCAGTTTGTTTCGATTTTATATTGACGCTATATCCGATTTTTTTGTCGCTTACGTCTTTTTTGCCGAGACTAATTTTTGTGGTATAAACAAAGTTGAGGCGGTTACGTCTAAATTCTCTGTTTAAAAAAATATTTTTTTGTGTATATCTTTATATAATTTGTATAAATTTGAAATTTAATAGTGTAATAAATACTTTTTTATAAGATTTTGAGATCATCTAGCGATGTCTGTAAGTCAGTGTTTTTGTTGAAAACCGGATAGGTTCCGAACGTTATGAGCTAGAGTGATGAAATTCTCTAAAGATGCTTATTGATAACAAATATTGTTTTGTGTTAATAATGGGCAAAAACGGTTCATGATTTCACTTAGCCTCAATCCAAGTACCTCCTGAGAAATAGTCAAAACATTAATAAATATGTTGTTTATGTTGCAATCGCTATAAAATTTTGCAGAAGTCGGTTATATATACCTGGTAATTATGTTGGGAAGTATTACAGATATCAGGCAATATTTGACCCTAGCCTCCATATATGGATCCTATAGGAAAATGATTTTTTTCAGAGAGAAAATAAGTTTACAGTTAATAAATCTTTCAAAAATTAAAAAGGTATGATGAAATTCTACAAAAAAACATTTGTTTTTTAAATTCTATAGACCTCGGTCCACAATTGACCAAATTCCTAATTAAAGACCATTCTGAAAAACACCCTGATGTCCACATTAATATCCATACATTGTAGTACAATTCGCCTTATATCGAATAAATAAATAAATTCTGGGACTATTGATTCATTAAGAGTCCATATACAGGCACGCCTTCCGAAATCCACAAATATAAGAGTTGGTTAAATGGAAATAACATAAATGTAATGTAATTAGTAATTAGAATGAATTAAATTCATAAAAAAATATAAATTTTAGCACGCAAATTGCAATGGCATAGTAATAATTGCATGAATTTATTACAATTATACTCAGATACGTGGCATTTCATTCACAAACAAATATAATATGTTAATTTGTTAAAATTTTTCTATCAATTTAATATATTTTAAAAAATTTAGACGTAACCGACACCTTGCTGTTACAAAATTCATAAACAGAAAATAAATGTGTACTTACGTCTTTTTTCTTTTTCTTGTAAAGTTTAAACCATTGGATCTATTGCTATGAAATTTTCAGAGATGATGCTAATAGACCTAAATTATCGATTTCTTTAAAAAATCGAAAATCATGTCGCTTACGTCCATTTTGCAAAAAGGGCTCGATATGGACACACAAATGGACTGACTCAAAAATTGATACTCAACCGATAATTAAGGAATGAATATTTTGGACGTTACAATTAGCAGCACAAACTCAAAATACCTTCCACACTATTGTGGTTTTCAAAATTAAAAAGCTATATAAAATTGTATTTCATAGAACAAGTATTTTGTTGTTAAATAAAATTTTGTTGATATTAATCGAACGTTCGGGTACGGGTTCGAAGTTCGGTAAAGAGTCAGGTTCGCCAATGTTCGGTGTTCGGCGAAATTTAGACCTAACACCGAATGCCGACCTTTTTATAAAATGTTTATTTAACATATTTTTACATCATCAAAAAGTTTTAAAAATGCTGAAAATTTGTTTACAGAAGTTATCATACATCCTGACTGTACAATAATTTTCCTATATTCATAGGTACAAAACGTTTTTTAACTGTTCGTTTTTTTCGGCTGATTTGATTTGAACAGCTAACCAGAAAGTGATTAAAAAGATAAAAAAGTGGAACATCTAATTTGAATTATCTAGTTTCGACTATGAATCTTTGATCTCATTTGTAACATTGCAATTTACTAGGTATTTATTCTCAAACGATCTAGACATGTCTGTCAGTTAGTTTGTCTCTTAAAAGAACGATAGGACATATATTATTGTTGCAGATTGATATTAAAAATATACAAAATCGGTTTACATTTTGACAAGGCCTCCATATAAGTTTCGCTTTAGAAAATGACTAACGTTCATAACAGTCTTAAAAATACTTGTATTTTTATGAAATTATAATTAAATCTTTTTATGAACCAAAGTTTCATATAAATCTGCCATTCGAAATTTCCAAGTATATATACTTTTTATTTTTTAGCAACTGTAATTTTACTGATTCGATAAAATTTATTTTGATTTCGATTCATATTTAAAACGAAATTTTGATCACCTTGGATCATAATATGATCATGTATAACAATATTATGATAAATACAAAAATATCATGATGAAATATTTTGACGGTATTTAATCATAATATGATATTTTAAAATTATTACAATAACGATAATATGTTTAGACTGCAATCATAATTTTACACACAACTTTGTTTTTCTCTGCGTGCTCTTACAGAGAATTATATCATTGTCAATAAATCGTTTAAAAACTAAAAATAAAGGTATTAAGATATATGCATTTCACAAAATTAGTTTGTTATTAGAAATTTATGACTCTCTGGGATTCGTAATTAGTTGATAATTGACCCAATTGATAATTAAAGAATCTTTTCAAAAAATTTTTCGGATGTTCAAATGTTCGTTTTAAATGTTATAAATTTATTATGTGTTATAAATTTATTATTTAATCATAAATGTGTTTTTCATTTAAGAAAAAAGTTCGTGTTCATAGAATTTTGAAAACGAAACAAAATTCGGATTCGGCCGAACTTAAAATTTTCCGAAGTTCGGGTTCGGTACCGAACAAAATTTTGAGTTCGGTCGGACTCTTTATTTATTTAAATAAATATGTAAATCCAAATTTGTTGTAAATTATAAAATACAGAGAAAAGAAAACAAATTGTTTTAGAAAAATTAAAAAATAAGCTATAAAAGTGTTTAAAATATGCAAATTTAAAGCAAAATATGCAAAAATATACAACGAAAAATCAATGACATTTTGTAGCAAATTATTTGATTCAAAAAGAAATCTAGTTAGGAGTTATTTTGAGTTACTGACTACAAACATGAATTTGCATTGAAATCCTTGCCCTGGTTATTTGTAATATAAATATTTTTTAGTAATATAATATGTTTTCATCGTTACCATTACATAGCTATTGAAAAAATAATTATTTTTCAGTGAAACATACACAAATTTATAATTGCCATTAACATGAAAATGATTACAATAACAAATTTGTTTAAAAGGAATTCAAATAACAATTATGTATTACTATGATTTTGGTAAATTGGACTCATAATTACTTCAAATGTCCTTATACGTCCCTAAAAAAGGGCAAAACATAGTTTTTTTTAGAAGTGTCAATTTTTAAATGATCGGGCCTCATTTCAGAGAATGGCTTGAACGTCAAAATTCACTTATTGTCATTCGAAAAAATTCTGTTTTTCTTCGAACGAATAAAAAATTTCAATTTAGAATAACTCGAACAATTTTTGTCGAATAATCGAATCGAATTTTAATGTTACTTTTTACCCATTTTTTATTATAATACTAGCTATTACCTAGTGTGCTTCGCTACTCCAATCAAAATTAAATACATAATCAAAAAATATATTTATTTAGTTACTAAGTTATAAAATTTTTCTTAAATATTTATCATAATTTTTCTTGATGACAATACATTTTATTTAAATTTTAAAATAATACATTAATAATCATGTGAGGGCTTTAAGTTTCCCAGATGAAGATTCACATTTTTCCTCCAAATTTTCAGATGAATATTAAAGTAATTTATGCAAAATTTGATGAATCTAGTTCTATATTTTCCTAGATAAACAATATTTTGTATTTTATTCATATGGGAGATGTCAAGTCACCATTAAAAGTTCGCAAGTTATACTCAAAGGGTTCAGATCAATTTCAAAATGCTTCAAATAAAATTTAAAGATTCTAGCTCTAATAGTTTCTCAGATATATGAATTTTTCTATTTTATTTTATTCATATTGGGGCTCTAAGCCCCCCAGATGAAAGTCCGCTATTTTTCTTAAATTTTTTCACGTGAATATTAAAGTTTTTCGTGCAAACTAAACAACTAAAAGAATTTAGTTGTATTAGTTTCCCAGATAAACGAATTTTTGTATTTAAATAATATGGGAGGTGCCGCTCCGCTCATGGGTTGTTCGCCAATTTAATACCCAAAATGTTAACATGGATGTTGTTTATTCGTACAAAATTTTAATATTCAAACTGTAATAGTTTCCAAGATAAACGAATTTTTGTATTTAATTTATATGGGAGGTACCACGCCCCCTAACGCTAGTCCACCAACTTTTTATCCCAAATAATCATTGACACTAAAGTGGCTCCGACAAAATTTGAGGACTCTAACTGTTATATTATCTCAAATATACGGATTTTATATTTTCTTAATATGGGCGTGGCCTATTACCTATTCCAGACATACAACGTTTTAGTAGTCTATAACGTCCAAACATACAAACATATTAACATACAAACAAACACAAATTCATTTTTATATATAGACTGAACAAAGATTTACATAATTTTTTGTGAAACGAATACTAAATCAAAAGAAACAAATCGTTTACTACTTTTTGCAGTTTATAAAAATTTATATTTTGCAATGTTAAAAGTAGAATGCTTCCTGTTTTAGAATTGATTTTATGGTACAAGGCATACAACCGCTGATACAATGTGAGAAGGTTGTTTACGAAATTGTAAAATGTATAGGATTGATTTAAGAATTTGTGAGTTGGTTATACGAAAGATCAAAATATTTTAATAATTTTGCAAGTTATAAATGGGTCGTAACATAAAAATGCTTGTCGTGTAACATTATGTTTTACTCTTCAGTTTTTGGTGACCCCAGAGCAAGTACCGTGTGTGCATAAAAAACAATAAAAAATTCAAAATTAAGCTGAAATGCGTGTTTTTACTTGTTAAAACTATTAAAATTAGTATTTATTATAAAAGATAAGAAAAATGTTACAATTAAATTGCATTTATATGCCACTCTCCCACATCCATTAAAAATTTGTATTACAAAATAAAGTTGTACTAAGAGGTTGTTTTCAAAATTGTGACATGTGTGTGCAATATACGCAACTTATAACCAAGTTGTTTAAAAGGTAGCACAGTGCATTATTTGCATAAAAGACCTGCTTATGTAGAATTTAGCTTCTATATTGGTATTTCTAAGCGAGTCATTAACGATAAAGTCATTTTCTGGTGAGATCCTCATATTTTGGCAAGTTTTATTTATTTTTTTTTGTAATTATTCGAATAAAAACTTTTATTCGTTCAAATAATCAAATAATTTTTAAAATTTACTCAAATAAAATAAATATTGTAATTTTTTTTCGAATAATTTTAAACACGAATAACTGACAACCCTAAACCAATAGAGAATTTCTGAAGGGGGCCTTATATGAGGGCTACGCGAAAACGTGACCCGTACATAAGTACGGGTAGGATAAGCGTTTTGTAGAGTGTTACTTTAGTATGTCGGGAAAGGACTTTGATTCTCAGTTGTTTGCAAGTCCAAAGTAACACCTATTCGCCAATGTTATCCTACGTTTGATTTCCAGACTGACATCATTGTCACTATTAACTGCCGCTCCTAGATAAATGAAGTCTTTTACAACTTCAAATTTATAGTATCCCATGTGCATGCGCTGTTCGAGACGCTGTGATGTTTTGGAGCTCGCAATTAGGTATTTTGTTTTGTCCTCGTTGACCTTTAGACCCATGATCATCGACTGCTTCTCCAATTTGTTAAAGGCACCACTTACTGCCCGCGTGTTGCGACCAATGATGTCAATATCGTCAGCATAGGCGAGTAGCATAACACTTTTATCGTATATAATATCAGTGGTCCTAATCTTCGTCTCCTGCAAGATTTTCTCCCATTAACAGATTGAAGAAATCACACGATAGGGTATCGCCTGTCTAAAACCTCGATCAGTATGAAATGATTCTGAGAGGTCTGCTCCTACCTTCACAGCACTTTTAGTGTTCCTTAGAGTCATACTGCAAAGCCGGACGATCTTTGTGGGAATGCCAAGTTCGGACATAGCGACATAGAATTTTTCCCTTATCGGGGTATCAAATGCAGCCTTATAGTCGACAAATACGTGGTGGGTGTCGATTTGCCTTTCCATTGTCTTCTCCAGGAGTTGGCGTAACGTAAATATCTGGTCTATAGTGGACTTACCAGGTCTAAATCCGCACTGATACTTGCCTATTAGATGTTGGTATATGGCTTGAGTCGATCACAAATTACACCAGATAGTATTTTATAGGCAATTGAGAGGAGACTTATCCCTCGATAGTTAGTGCAAACTGTAGGGTCACCTTTTTTGTGGATAGGGCACAAAACGCTGAGGTTCCACTCATCAGGCATGTTCTCCTCACACCATATTCTGCATAATAGTTGGTGAATACATCGTACCAGCTCTTCGCCACCTGCGGGCAAGCCGTCGGCACCCGCGGATTTATTGTTCTTCAGCCGGGATATGGCCATTCTTACTTCCATATAGTCAGGTGGCGGTATGTCGATGCCGTCAACATTGATTCGGGCATTAAAATCCTCGTATGATAAATGGTTTGCGTCGCCTGTTAAGAGTTTGGAAAAGTGATCCTTCCATAAACTAAGTGAGGCCTGTGCGTCCGTCACTAAGTTTTCACTACCATCCCTGCAGGAGGAGGCTCCGCATTTAAAGCCCTCAGTCTGGCTCTTTATCTTCTTAAAGAATTTTCTGGCCTCATTCCTGTCGTTGTGACCCTCGATCTCCTCACATTCCCGTCTCTCTAGTTCTCGTTTCTTCCGTCTGAACAGACTGCGCTCAAACTTCCTCTTCTCCCTATATCTTTGAGTGGCAGTGTTCAGCTCGTCCTGTGTAATACCCTGCTGCAGGGTTGCCCGGTATGCGGCATTTTTATCCGCAGTAGCGTCGCGACACTCCTGGTCATACCAGTGGTTCCTCCTAGGACGCTCATACCCAAACACCTCTTCGGCAGCGGTCCGGATAGAACTGGACAGATGTGACCATTGCCCGTCCACCGTAGGGAATTAAGGATTCCCTTGGAGCAGTTCAGTGAGTCGGCTAGAGTACACGTGGGCTACCTGTTGTGATTGTAGCCTTTCTATATTTAGTCTCCTTCTTGTATCTGGACGGACAATTTTGGACCTGCTGAGTCGCGTCCGCACTTTCGCTGCAACCAGATAGTGATCCGAATCAATGTTCGCGTTCGAACGTCTAATACACTAGATGAGTGTCTTCCATCAATTATAACGTGATCTATCTGGTTCCTCACGATCCTGCCCTGTTTTCCGGTGCGCGCCAGGTATCCTTATGAATATCGAGATGTTTAAATCCAGTGCGGCAAATTCCGAGCGGCGGCAAAGTCAATTAGCCTCATACCATTTTCGGAAGTCTCGTCATGGAGGCTAAATTTTCCAATTGTAGGGCCGAAGACGTTCTCCTTGCCAATTTTAGCATTGAAGTCACCAAGGACAATTTTAACATCGTGCTTTGGGCATCGATCGTATAAATCATCGAGACGCTCGTAGAAGCGGTCCTTGACTCCTTCGTCTTTTTCCTCGGTTGGTGCGTGGGCACAGATAAGGCTAATGTTAAAGAATTTGGATCTGATGCGAATTGTGGCCAGTCGTTCATCCACGGGTGTAAAATCGATGACAGTATCCCGTAGTCGTTTACTAACAACGAAACCGCAACCAAATTCGTGCTTTTCCGCACTGCAGCTGTAATAAATGTGGTGGTTCGCAGTTTCGCAACATCCTTGTCCTAACCATCGTATCTCCTGGATTGCTGTAATGTCGGCCTTATACTTCTCGAGGACATTTGTCAGTTGAATTTTTGCGCCTAGTCTGTAAAGGGATAGGACATTCCAAGTGCATATTCTTAAATCATGACCCTTAATTTGTTTGCGGGGTTCGTCATCTAAAGAGGGTCCATTTGTTCTTATTCATCTTCTTTTCATTGTAATATTTTTTTTTTACTTGGTGGCCTACAAAACCAACGCAAAACCTCATAGAAACGTTCAGGTAAAGGCCGCCTCTCACCTTAGCTGGCAACCAGCGGATGCTGATTGTCGTTACATAAGTTTCCACTGGCTTGAAATCCATTATATTTGCGTAAACCTCTTTAAGGTGTTTCCACTGATCTAACTCGTTTTTGCTATTCGAATTTTGGAACAGATCCCTTCATTTTATTTTAATATAACATTAAATTTGTTTATTAAATGCCTATAGTTATATTTACTTATTCTGAACACGAATATAAACGAATATTGTTCGAAAAAATACATTTCGACATGTTTTCAATCAAATCTAGTAGATTAAATAGATTTGGATTTATCAAAAATATATGGCAAAGCTACATGATTTCTACTAGTTCTCTCCAAATCCACTATATTTGCAAAATTTGTGAATATGTTTTTGTTAATAATTTTTTTTACATTTTCATGAAGATTACAACTTACACACATAAAGACGACAACAACAAGTGGCTAATAAAACCATATAACAAAGAAGCCTTCGACAGTACTCAAATAGTGAAACATGGAGACCTAATTCGTTTGGAACATGTGCCTACTCATCGAAATCTTCATTCTCATAATGAGCCAGCGCCGATGACTAAAAAACATTTACAAGTAACTGGTTACGGTGAAGTAAGTTTTTCATATTTTGATTGTACTATTTTTATTGTTATTATAACAATATTCTAATAAATATAGCAAGGTATTGGAGATGCTAATGACATTTGGAAACTGGTAATTGTTGGGGGTAAAAGTAATGATACTGTAAAAACTGTAACAACAAAGTTTAAATTGATCCACTATTTACAAAGCTGTAGTTTGACATCAAGTGGAAAACAACTGCCCAAATGGGGTTTCGAACAACAAGAAGTTTCATGTAATCTAAATATTCGAGATAAAAATTCCAATTGGAATATTGAAGACAACAAACATAAGAACTGTAAGTTAAACATTTTTATAATAACATTTGCCCCTATTTCACAATGTCTGTTTATTTTTTAACTTTGAGATATATTGACAATTCTCACGCAAAAACCACCGCTCAAACGATAACTAAAACATATTTCAAATTTTTTATTACTTCGTTTTTACCAAAATAGGTTTAAAAATTATCGTATTTTTGTGCTTATACTATAGATTTTATTAATTATGTATCTTAAAAGCACTTAAAGACATTTTGGGCAAAATATATGAAATATTTTGTAATGGTCAGAAGTTTTTTTATACATTTCTTGGTAATGGATGTTCATTATGAACCACATTATTTCATTTAGCTAAATGAAATAATGAAAAAAGCAATTTGGATTTGTTGTAGCCCAATCGTCTAGGGCGTTCATTTAACAAACAGGGGGTTCGAGCTGCAACTGCTGCATACTGTTTATTTTTTTCAAAATGATATTCACTTATATTTTTCTGCAAAAAACCGTTCTCAAAATTACAAAAAGCAACATGTTAATGGAGTTAATGGAGATTGAGAAACATTGAAAACAACTGAATGCCTGGGTTCAAACACCAGTCGGCTCAAAATAACAAAACAAAGTCGACTCAAAATAGCAAGCTATCACTAACATATTTGTAGGTTTATTTGTACCAAAAAAGTAACTAATTATTAATTAGTTTAAGGTATATACTTATTATTTAAACCTGTTTAGTTATTCGCTCCAAGAGTAATTAATTCGTTTTGACAGTTCATCGCCATGCTGTTTTTTATTCATTATTTTTCGATTTTTTGAATTACTTAGATAAAAAATACGTTTGTTACATTATTTTAACAAATTAAGTTATATATATTCTATTTGTTTGCATTTTTTTGAAATTTTATTTTTTATTTGTATCCAACCAATGAAAACGAACAGCTGATTTTGCGATGACAGTCATTCGTTCGTAATTCATAAGGTAAATTCATACTGAATTACGTTCAGCATAGCATATAATTTTAAAAAACATGTTAGAGTGTTATATTCGCCTGTGCCAAATCTTCTTTTCGAAGTAATTTGATCATGAGAGAGGCATTTCGGCCCCTGTATTTCATTAATAAATTGCTTCGCGTTCCTGGCTATGACAAAAATATAATAAAACAATTATATGGTCAAGCATGACCGACCATATAATACCCTATTCCAGTTAGTATGTTAAAAATGTTGATAATTTCTGTTTAAAATAATAAAGCATTTAATTTGTGTTTTACCTTGATTTCGAAATATTTTTACTTATTATTGACAAAAAAGAGATTTTCTACAAGAGGCCAACGGATATGCACCAATCCTATGAAAATTTTGTAGAGCAATTTTCGTTTATATCAAAATATTTTATGTAGAATTTAATCGTGTTATTAGTGCTTATAAATGAATTATGACCATCAAGTCATTTTGTAAAGGTGAGTTACAAAAATCCGCAGTGTCATTTTCACTTTAATAAAACCGATTGGTATTATTTAAGGTGTGTATAGAACCAATATTTTTGGGAGGTACTAACATCATCCCAAGTGCATAATACTATAGTGGTGTAGGGTATATTAACAAAACATATGGGCAATTCGATACCATCATTCTTGACATTTGTACGCAATAACAAGTTAGAGTGATATGTATATTCGGCTGTGCCGAAATACCATCCATCAGCTAATTTTATATTAATACTTTTGCAATTGTTAATCAAATATTTATGAAGATAAGACTTCTTATGTCTTCTAATAGAAAAATCGCAAGATTTAAATAGTTTGAATACGTTACCAATGCAAAATTGTTCGTGAAAGTAGGAACGGAATTTTTTCTTTCTACATACAAAGTCGGCCCAAAATAACTAGCTATCACATAACATATTTCTAGGTTTATATTAGGGGTGCCAATCGGCATTGACTTTTACAAATCCCGGGATTCGGGATTTATAAAATTGTAATCCCGAGATATTTCGGGATCCCGGGATTAAAGAATTCAATTATTTTATATATGAAAATCTTTTAATCATCATGTTTGTAAAGGAAATGTTTTAATTTGTTGAAATTTAACTAACATACCTGTTACAAAAAATGTAAATTGGTATTCATAATAAAACATTTAATTTGAATTATTCCTTGCCTCAGATATACATACTTAAGCAATTTATTGATGAATAGAATTGTGGACATTAAGGTTACCATCACAGGCGAACGGACATAGCTAAATCGACTAATAAAATGATAAAGGAGGGTATAGGACCAAAATGTCTATATGTAACTAGTTATTTCGCAAAGTTTTGACAATTAAATTAGTAACCATTTATTAATTTGTTTAAGGTAGGTACATATTAATTGAACCTCGTCGAACAAAATAATTATTTATTCACCCCAAGCATAATTTGTTTCCAAGTGTTTCCAATATTACTTTCTAGCTTACTAGGTAATGAAAGTTTTTGCTCCGTAGTAAAGAGTAAAATGCGTTTACGTTATTTCCGAAAGTGATCTTTGTATTATTTAAGTTAAGAACAATTATCGATGATCGTTAAACGAATTAACTGTATCTTTTTTGTTTATAAAAATAATATAAAAAAATTACAAATTATTTTTTAAGTAAAAATATTTCTTGTAAATGTTACTATTTGTCCTTTTTGACGATCACTGTATTTTTCTAAAGAGAACATTCTACAGCAACATTTTTGTTCACAAAAGTAATTTAGTATAAATATATTAATTACGTAATAGGGATGCCAATCCCGATCCCGAAAATTCCGGTATTTATTTGGATAAGGATATCCCAAAACCCGTTTTTTTTCAAAATAAATCCCGGGTAAGTTGATAACGCGAGTTAGAAGACACATTCTATTTGAGCTGCAAATTTGCACAAAATATGAGACCAGATGATCTCCTCCGAAAATATTAGTATCAATACATAACAATATTTTGATGGTAGGTATTATTTATGGTGGTAGGTATTATTTACACACATGACTATTTATGGTTTCAGAGATGAAAGAAAATGGTTAACATTCGTCCTTTATTTCACCTAGCCATCATACGACTGAACCCGTTCATAATCATGTTTAATATACTCGTATCTCGACAAAAAGCTGCAAAACCAAGTTCCATACTAGCCTTTATCACCCTGATGAATTTTGTAATTATAGGGCTTCATTTGACCATTGGCCCTATAAAAAGCCCCCTTCAAAATTTGACTTTAATGTCCACAATTCTATTCATCAATAAATGGCTTCAGTATGTATATCTGAGGCTAGGTATAATTTAAATCAAATATTTTATTATGAAAACCAATTCATATTTTACTTTTTGTAACAGGTGTAGGGTATTATATGGTCGGCCTTTCCCGACTATAATTTCTTGCTTGTTTTTATTTACGATGTATGTTGTCACTGCAAATAATTACAAATTTTTAACAGCGCCTAACTTCTTCTATTATTTAATAAAACACTTTCCATTTATTTAAGTAATTAATTCAGTTTGTTTTTATTAATTTATAAAATAATAAGAGATGCGCTTTGAAATAATTTTGTAATGAACCGGTCTCTGTTTCTTATAAGAATGTGTCGTTTATATATTTATACAATAAAAAGACATATTTTAATAGATTGACTACGTGACTTCAACTTATTGACCGTTAATCCTTTACATACCAAAAAAATACATTTTATATGTGTGAATCTACATAAGCGCATTTTTATAAAAAATAAAATAGCAAAAAATAATAATGTTAAATAAATGATGTTAATCAATTAGGATTAGCGGCAACAGTTCCCTCCCCCGTAAACCAGTCAGGTGAGTCGAGTTTACTATTCGAAGGGCCGCCAACATCCAATACTGCTAACTTTGCCACTGGTCGTTATTGAATGTTTTTTTTTTCAGATTTCACTGTCGCTCTTCTAACTTGGCCATCTTTCGCAATCGCAACGTCCACTACTGCGCCTTTGGGCCAGCAATTCCTCGGCAGTACTAGATCCACAATAATGACTACATCGCCTACTTTTATAGGTGATTATTTTATAACCCATTTACTTCTTCGAGAGATTATGGGCACATACTCTTTTGCCACCTACGCCAGAATTGATCAGCAAACTCTTGAGTCTTATACCATCGTTGTCGAAGATCCATGTTTCCATCTGCAATTGGTTTATAGCCATTTGATGAGCCATGCAATAAGTGGTTGGGTGTAATGGCTTCATTGTCACCACATTCAATTAAAACAAACGTGAGTTTTTCTAGGTACACAGTAAGGGAGATAAACTTACTTATTTTTCCAATAAATTTATTACGTATCAGAACAGTTATTTTGTTACTGTATTCGTCAATCTGCGCATATCTCATTAAAAATGCTTTTGTCTTTTCGATCACGGCACAATCGACTTCAATTAGAAAAGTATTCAATTTTGAGTTTCAATTACTAATGTGCTGCGTTTCATTTCTGTTTCATTTACCATTCCCAAGTCATCGCATTGTGGCCATTCATTAACATCGGGGTGTAAAAATTTGGGACCATCAAACCACATTTGTGTATTTGACGGAGTTGGTACCTTGATGGCAAGGTCGGCGGGATTTTGTTTTGATGGAACCCATCTCCACTGGTTGACGTTTATGTTCTTAAGAATCTCGCCTACACGATGCATCACAAATTGCTGAAACTTTTTTGGGTCTATTTGTAACCACCTCAAAACCTTTTTTTGCATCGCTCCACAAAAAATGAGAGTAGCATTTATTCGCCTTACTTCTTGTACAGTTTTTGCAAGTCTCGTGCCAAGTAGAGCAGCTTGCAGCTTGAGCTTTGGAATTGAGAGTGGTTTAAGTGGTGCAAAGTGGCTCTTGACTGCAACTAGAGAGACAGTTGTAACATTGTTTTTCGTGATGCGCAGATAACATATGGCAGCATAAGCGTTTTCGCTGGCATCTACGAAAGTATTCAGTTGGACTTCGTCTGCTGGGGAGTAGCATCGAGGTATTCTTATGAACGTTATTTGTTGAATTGTGGACTTTCAACTGCACCAGCATTTGTCTAAAGTGTCGTAAGTTCCTCATCCCATGCTATACCAGTCCGCCATATTTCTTGAATAAGTATTTTTAGGCCTATTGTGTAGCAGGACACAAATCCAAGAGGATCAAATATGGACATCAGGACTTGTAGAGTTTCGCGCTTGGTCGGTGTCAATGACTGATTTAGTATATCACGGTGTAATCTTGCAAATCTGCAATTATATCTAATCATCATTATTTGGGTCCCAATACAAACCTAATATTTTAGTGGTTGAGCCCCAGTCTTTCATCGATTGCCCAGATGGTGCGCTTCCATGTAATTCCTTTAAGACAACTTCTGACTTAGATGTCCAATTGTGCATCTTGAAACCGCCGGCTTCATGAATTTCTCTCACGTGAATCGCCAATTCGCTGTCGATAAAGTCGTCAACATAATGTCAACATCAGGTGCGCAGCTGATTCCAAAAGTTAATTCTCTCATTACATAACTGCTTGGTTGGTGCAGTGTATCTCCCTTGTCATACCACAAAAAACCTTGAGCTTGCATATCGATTTCTCTAACATTCATGAAATATCTTTGAGATATCTCCACATATGGAGGTTTTTCCAACACGAAAGTTAAAAAGAACGCTTACTAGTGGGTTTAAAAAATCTGTGCCAGTCAGAAGATAATCATTAAGTAATGTACCGCTAGATTTCGCCGCGGCGTCCCAAATAAGCCTGACTTTATTTTGTTTGCTTGGGTTTGAAACAACAAATATCGGCAAATACCAGGTCTTTTTATGATGCACTTCTAGTTCTTTCGGGGTGAGTTTTTTATGATAAAATGTTTTAGCTGATTTTAACCATAATATGATATTTTAAAATTGTTACAATAACCATAATATATATAGACTACAATCATAATTTTAACCATAATATGTTGCTCTTAGAACATGGTTACCACAACCATGTTTTTTCTCTGCGTGTGGACGGCTACAGAGATACAAGCCGATGTAAAATGATCAGCGGCGGCTTATTATAGAAAATATCGGCGGCGGCTAAATTGTCGGCTCAATTTGAACTTTTCTTCAGAAATTGACCTTATAAGCGCGGTTTGAAAAATATTACCGGCGGCCCGCCGCCGACGATTTGAGCCGTTTCGGCTTGTATTTCTGGATGGATAATTTCCAGTTATCGGCACCAATCAGTATTGCTGGCATAGCATTGCTATACGATTGTATTGGTAGCTTCGACAGATATGGGTATCTTCTTGAAATTTCATCGGCGTCGATAGTTTGTGGCGAAAGCCCCAAATTATTTACAGTGTAAACTGCGTTCAAATTAAATTGTTTATTGTTGTGCTTATATTTACATCCAGCTTCCCACATTCTTTGTTTATATCGCATTTGTGTCTATGTTTTCCCAAGCATTGTCGACATAAGCTTTTAGCTTTTACACATTCCCACTTACGATTTAACGACATGCTTTTAAACGTCACATTGAACTACTTTGTGGCTACCGTCATTACATACAATACATGTGGTACTTACCACGATTTTGTTAATTTCATTACCACTGGACTCTTTACTCTCCTCATCACGATTATAAGTATTCACTGAAGCACAATTTTTTACAAACAACGGAGTAACATTGCTATCGACTTCCGCCATATAATACAACCAATCACTAACTGATTTTATAATAGGAACACGATCATCTTTGTAACACATCGCCCAGGTCAATGTATGGTTGTATGGAAGTTTGACGACTAGCTCTTTTACTAGTAAAGGGTTGTTGAGGTGGGATTGCATCTGGCAAAATTCCATCGTTGCGCATATATTATGTACACACATCGCATATTCAATTAGGGTGTGCATTTTTTCTTTAATCGGTGGCATGTTCTTGGCTTTCGAAATAACGCGCTCCAGAATGTGTTCAGGTCCTCCAAAACACATGCGTAGTGTCCGAATGATTTCAGGCACCATTGGTGGCACTAGCAGCTTGTTTTTTATCAGCATATCGCAAGCCTTACCTTTGAGAGCTGATTCCAGCCTTATCAAATTTTCAGCATCTGTGTAACCTGCCAAGGACGTACTGTTTTCAAAGCTACTAATGAACAATGGCCAATACTCTGGATCTCCGTTGAAGGTTGGCAGCTGTTTTGGAATAGACTGTCTAAATTTGTGACTGACGTCAAAGCTGGTCCCGAACTCCATGTAATTGTGCTGTTGATGTTTCATTTGACTCAGATAATATTTTACATTTTATTTCCAACTTCTTTTATTATTTAACTAGCTAATACTCGGTGTGCTTCGCTACATAGTTTTCATGTGTTACATATGAGAGATGCCAAGCTAATTATTGCAAGTTCGCCAATTTCTATCTATCTTTGAAAAATTTTAATTATCTAACAGTTTTCAAGATATACGAAATTTTGTATTTAATTTATATGTGGTGCCAAGCCCCTCACTAAATCCCGCCCGTTATTTTCTAAATTTTCACATGAATGTCAAACTTATCCATATAAAATTTGAAGATTCTATCTCTAATAGTTTCTTAGATAACTATTTTTTTCTATTTAATTCATGTGGGGCTTCACGCTCACCAGATTAAAGTCCGCCCTTTATCCTCAAAATTATTAAATGAATATTAAAGTAATATAAGCAAAATTTCATGAATCTAGTTCTTTATTTTCCTAGATAAACAATATTTTGTATTTTATTCATAGTCCTCATTAAAAGTTCGCTCGTTATACTCTAAATCCGCGGTGGCCAGAAAGAGAATGTTTAAAACGCATATGTTGTAGTACGAAATATAAAAGAGAACATAAACGAAAATATGTGTACTTTGCACTAAAAAAAATTTTATGTTTGTACATATTTGTGTTATTTATATTATTATTATTATTATAAATGAATAACAGAAGCAATGTATGTATTGTTGTATGTATCTGTTGATGAAAGTATGTATTGAAGCACATTTTGATGTAAAAATGTTTTGATGAATGTACATATGTAGGTATTGATATATGTATATAGTCTGCGTAAGTATTAAATGTATCTAAAAGGTACTCAAATGATTAACAGTCGATCGTTTAATCGTTACAATTTAAGCGATTAATTTCTTGAACAAATAAAAATAAATAAATATACATATGTATGTCTAATAGATCTTTTTATAAGAAGTATTCATACATTAATTTGTAATAGCTTTTGAATATATTCTCTGATTATCATTTCATAAAGAGAGTAACTAAATTAAATTGTTTAAGTTTTGTGTATTGTTTGTTTTGTTGCTGAGAATATTTGTATTGCGTGTGTATAAGTGAGAATAACACATTGCCCGCAAGGGCATGTTTGGCCGCCAATGCTCTATATCAGTCATGGGCAAACACATACCACCATGTGTATATTTGTGTGCGTTAAGCAGCAGAGAGATGACTGCACGTTATAACAAAATGGTGGTACACTGAGAAAAGTTTTGAAATTTGTTTTCTATTGCAAATACTTTTTACGACGAGAAAAACTCATGAACTTTTGGGCATTTTAAACAAAAATGGAATAAAGGGAAAGAGTTTTTCATTTAAGAAAAGTAGTAGTATTTTTAAAAAGTAGTATTAAATAAAACTACTGAAATATCATTAAGAAAATCACGACTTTCTATTCGATTTCGAACTTTTAAGGGATATTACCGAGATATTAACTGAACTTAATTTAAAGTTCAACTAATCTATCCAAATCAATGTTTCCTTTATATTCCTTAATACGCAATAAGTCACCAATGTGTTGATCGGTTAACCTATTCCGCAATTTACTTAAAATCAGTTTTATACTTGAGAATGCCACCTCACAGTTATATGTGGTGCCAAACATGGAATATAGCTTATATATTTCGTTTTTTTAAATTGAAATATTTTGTATCATCTATCTTTTTCCAAAATTTTCCCCAGATTCCATAGGAACTTCAAAATCATTACGCATTTTATGCAATTCTTCGTGAAGAAAAGCATCTTGCTCTTCTATTTCACATCTAAGGGGATTATCATGTATTTCTATTGTTTTTTTTTTTTATAAATTTTAAGTCTTTTCAAACTTTTGCCTCGACTTAGCCAACGGACTTCGGTATATAAAAGTAAATCTCCATAATCCGAATTAAGGTTTTCTAGAAAATCTTTAAATTTTCTGTGTGTCAGAGAATTGTGCCCCCTTTTATTTATTTATTATTTTTTACAACAACATCCATTGTATTTTTCATACCCAACTCTTTGGAGAAAAGAGCTTGTTGGTGTATGACACAATGGAATGCTGGGCAATTTATTCCATTTTTGTTTAAAATGCCCAAAAGTCCTTTATTTTTGCCTCTCATTACCTTTGCTCCATCCGAACATATTGAGGCTAATTTATTTTTGTCAGCAAATGCAAAAACATTAACATCTAATGCATCATACAGAACTTGTCCTGTTACATGACCATGAAGTGAAACCACTTCAAACATTTCATCGAAGCACTCTAAATTTGCATTAACTGTTTTAATACAAATAATTAACTGGCAAATATTATTGATATCCGTACTCTCATCTAGAGAAATCGAAAAATATTTGCAATTAATTAATCTTTCTTTTGCTGACATTTTAATAAATTTGCTTATATCTTCCGTTCTTCTTGTTATAGTACGACGAGATAATGGTATATCCTGGCAGAGTTTCATAGTTTCATGGCATTTTTCTCCAAAACAACTCAAAATATCTGTAGTTAAATTTAAGAAAAAAATGCCATCCTCAAATGGGCGACATTGTTTTGCTAACGATAAAGCAACTACATAAGATGCCTTTTTATGAGGCAATGATTTTTTTTGGCTATTTAAAGGAAGATTGTTGCAATTATTTGCTGTTGTTTCATTAATTAAAAATTTTAAGAAAAACTCTGCTTTTAGTTGCAACAACTTTACTTTTCTGTCATGTCCCCTAAGGTCATTTAAGGGTCCAATGCAAGTTTCATAATGCCTTTTCAAAAAAAAAAAAAAAATAAAGCTTTTCTACATATAATTTTATAACATACGACGCATTGTGCCTCACTGTCCATATTTTCTATAAAAAAGAAATCATTTTCCCAATTTATATCAAACATTTTGCTAGGTGTAATAAAAGAGAAAAAATCATAAGCATAAAAAAATCCGCAACGTGATCTTGCTTCTACAAAAGCTGAACAGCAACTGATTTGATTTTGATCTCTGAGATCGTAACAAAGCAACAAACAAGTGGTCATTCTACTAAACACAGACACACTAATACACACAAGAATTTCAGTTTTGCTCGTGACTGCTTTATATGTTCAGATGAATGTCAAAATTATTCAAGTGAAATTTAATGATTCTATCTCTATCAGTTTCTCGGATATACGATTTTTTCTATTTTATTCATATGGGCGTTCCAAGCCCCCTTAGATCAGGGGGAGGTGCCACGTCCCCTAACGCTAGTCCTTCCACATTTAATCCTAAATAATCATATTGACACTAAAGTGGCTGCGACAAAATTTTAGGACTCTAACTGTTATATTATCTCAAGAAAAACTATTTTTTGTATTAAATTAATATGGAAGGTTCCGCTCCCCTAATGGGTAGTCCGCCAATTTATTACTTAAAATGTTTACATAGATGTCAAAATTATTCAGGCAACATTTTATGATTCTATCTGTATTAGTTTCCAAGATAAACGAATTTTTGTATTTAATATATATAGGAGGTACCATGCCCCCTAACGCTAGTCCTCCCACATTTTATCATAAAATAATCATATTGACACTAAAATGGCTCCGACAAAATTTGAGGACTCTAACTGTTACATTATCTCAAGATAAACGAATTTTTGTATTTAATTAATATGGGAGGTGTCACGCCCCCTTACACTAGTCCTCCCATATTTTATCCTAAAATAATCATATTGACACTAAAATGGCTCCGACAAAATTTGAGGAATCTAACTGTTATATTATCTCAAATATACGAATTTTATATTTTCTTAATGTGGGCGTGGCTTTTCCCCTACTTAAAAATTCAAAATAAAAAGGTAGCTTATAACTATTCCAGACATACAGGAATACGCTGTAAAAGTTTCAAGCAAATCGGTTCAGCCGTTTAGTAGTCTATAGCGTTCAAACAAGCAAACATACATACAAACACATATTCATTTTTATATATGTAGATAAAACACTTTCCATCTATTTCAGTACTTTATAAAATAAGAAGAGATGCGCTTTGAAATAATTTTGTAATTAACCAGTCTCTGTTTCTTATAAGAATGTGTCGTTTATATATTTAAACAATAAAAATACAAATTTTAATGGATTGTCTACGTGACTTCAACTTATTGACCGTTATTCATTTACATACCAAAAAATACATTTTGCATTTATATAAAAAGTAAAATATCAAAAAATAATAGTGTTAAAGAAAAGATGTTAATGTTAAATTCATAGAGTTTAATAAGGCGGTACTCAATTAAAAGTTTTAATTAAAAATTATAATTAATTAAATTGTTTTAATTTAAATACAGTTTTTGTTAACAATATTTCAACAAACTTAAACATTTTCTTTACAAACATGATGATTTGAAAATTTTCTTATACGAAATAATTAAATTTATGTAATCCCGAAATCCCGTAAAATTCTGAAATGCCGAAATATCCCACGATCCCGGGATTGCAAATTTCAAAATCCCGAAACCTGAGATTTGTAATGAGTTATGTACGTCCTTGTGAAAATATCTTAATTAAGTAATATGATGTGCGAGTTGAAGTGATTCAGGGGGGGCCTTGTATGGGAGCTATGGCTAATTGTGGACCGATCGAAAAAAATTGTATAGTTTTCTTTGCGTATATAAAAGTAACATATGTACGTTTAAGTGATTTTCTGGAGGAGACCTTGCATGTGGGCCTTTACCAATTATTGACCGATCAGAAAAAATTTAGCAGAAACATTTCTGAATACAAAAGTGACATTTATTCTAAATTTTGTATAAATATGTATTTTAATTAGGTAACGAGTTATGGGCCTTTAAGTGGTTTTCGGGAGGTGACCTTGTATTGGAGCTATGACTAAATATGGACCGATCGTAAAATAGTTTTCTTTGTATGAATTCTATTGATTTAAACTTTAATTTGTAAAATTTTTTGAAGATGTCGACATTCTAACGGAAATTATTAACAATAAACATATTTTGCGGGTATATGTACATTTGTATGGGAGATATATGGAATTGTGAACCGATTCCGCCAATTTTTAATGCGGTGATTTTGCACAGTTTTAGTGAAAATTACATTACAAAATGTAAAAAAGAGTTTTTTATATTGATTCATAACTTTTCCCGATATGAACCGATTTTGCTCATTTTCAATACCAAACTGGCCGAATTTTAAAGATTCACAAAGACAGTGGTTGAGAAAAGCTTTTTTTAAAGATTCAATGTTTTGTATTTTAGGTGACAATATATTTTGGCAATTAGTCGTTTGTTAATTTAAATATTTATGATACAATATTAATAATTGTTAATTTATTTCCAGTGTCTAGCGTAAGCTTCAGTGTTTATGCTCCTGGATTTTTATCAAGATTTATAGAATCTCATGCCGTCATGTTTCAAGGCAACTCTGGACTTAAACCAAAAGAAGGCGAAATCACAAGTCGTCCCTGGCAATGGCCTATTAATTATAGAGTAAGTAATAATTTTATTATATTTAAATAACTCACGTAATTCACGATATATCATTCTCAAAGAGATAATTGTTTTATATAATATAGCTTTTTATAATTTTTCTTATTATTCTGTTTATAGGGACAATTCTTTTCTGGCAGTTCATATCGAATTTATTTATTGGGAAATCCAATCATTTGGTGGAGCAATCTAGTATTCCTGACATTGTTTGTAATAGTGTTTGTTTTTAATGCCATTAAACAGAGACGTGAAGATGGGATTCGATATTTAAAATGTATTACTATCAAAACTAAGAATATTGATGGAGGATGCGAATTAAAGACTAATAAACGTATGTATCTGTTAAATAAAATCATTTTAATTTGCTGCTTGTTCGTCAAAATTGGAACGAAATTTTCTTTCGTATATTTATGCACATAAATTTGTTGGACCTTATTATTACTATTATTTATACCCTTCACCTTCGTGAGAATGGTATATGTATATAAGTATGTCATTCCGTTTGTAATTTCTATAATATAATTTTTCGGCCCCATAAAGTATATATATTCTGGATCCTTATAGGTAGAGGAGTTGATTAAGCTATGTCTGTCTGTCCGTCTGAGTGTTTGTTGAAATCAGTTTTTAGAGGACCCCAGATATGGGCGAGATTCGAATCTTCAATAATTCTATTAGACATGCTTTCGAGAAGATCGCTATTTAAAATCGGTCCATAAATACCGGAGATATAAGCAAAAATCTGAGACAACTTCTGAAAATTTCATAAAAAATTTAGATTTTTTATTCATGCTCAGACAAAAACTGTAAATTACAACAACAAAACACATAATCATAAAAACATGATATTAAACATTAAAGGCCTGAGGTTAATGAAAACCTATAAAAGGGAATTTTTTGGTACTTTTTCGTTCTACATAAGGTATTTTTTTGAATTTTCTATAGTATTAAACCTAGAAACATGAAATTTAGAATGTAGGACCTTGACTAGGTAAGAACCTATAAAAAGAAATTACAAAAAGAGACTTTTTGGTACTTTTTCGTTCTACAAAAGGTACTTTTTGAATTTTCTATAATTTTGAACCTAGAAACATGAAATTTAGCATGTAGAGCGTTGACTAGGTAAGAACCTTCAAAAAGGGACTTTTTGGTACTTTTTTGTTCTACAAAAGGTACTTTTTGAATTTTCTATAATATTGAACCTAGAAACGTGAAATTTAGAATGTAGGACCTTGACTAGGTAAGAAGGGACTTTTTGGTACTTTTTCGTTCTACAAAAGGTACTTTTTGAAATTTCTTTAATATTGAACCTAGAAACATGAAATTAGCATGTAGGACCTTGACTAGGTAAGAACCTATAAAAAGGGACTTTCTGGTATTTTTCGTTATACAAAAGGCACTTTTTGAATTTTTTATAATATTGAACCTAGAAACATAAAATTAGCATGTATGGCCTTGACTTTTTCGTTCTACAAAGTGTACTTTTTGAATTTTCTATAATATTGAACCTAGAAACATGAAATTTAGCATGTAGGACCTTGACTAGGTAAGAACCTATAAAAAGGGACTTTTTAGTACGTTTTTGTTCTACAAAAGGTACTTTTTGAATTTTCTATAGTACTGAACTTAGAAACATGAAATTAAGTATGTAGAGTCAGGATTAGGCTAGAACACATAAAAGGGGACTTTTTGGTACTTTTACGTTATACAAAAGGTACTTTTTGAATTTTCTATAATATTGAACATAGTAACATGAAATTTAGCATGTAGAGCCTTGACTAGGTAAGAACCTACGAAAAGGTACTCTTTGGTACTTTTCCGTTCTACAACAGGTACTTTTTGAATTTTCTACAATATTGAACCTAGAAACATGAAATTAAGTATGTAGAGCCCGGATTAGCCCAGAACACATAAAAGGGGACTTTTGGTACTTTTTCGTTCTTCAAAAGGTACTTTTTGAAATTTCTATATAAAAGCATAAAGTTTAGCATTTTGGGCCTTGACTAGGTAAAAACTTACAAAAAGAGACTTTTTTGTTCTACAAAAGATACTTTTTGAATTTTCTATAATATTGAACCTAGTAACATTATGTAGAGCCTGGATTAAGTGGGAACCCATAAAAGGGAAGTTTTTGGTATTTTTTCGTTCTTCAAAAGGTACTTTTTAAAATTTGTATAATATTGAACATAGAAATATGAAGTTAAGCATGTAGAGCCCGGATTAATTTAGATCGTATAAAATTGGTATTTTTTGATTTTTTGTAATAATATTCGTAATGACTGTTTTTTAACACATCATGGTGAAGGGTATATAAGATTCGGTACAGCCGAATATAGAACTCTTGTTATTATTAATTTTATTATTGAACACTAGCTACTAAGACTATAGGTTTTAAGGACCTCTTTTTTATAGCCTACACCACTTTTGTGAAGGAGACGAAGCCTATTGAAAATGGATAACATCGGTTTATTATTTCACCTAGCCCCCATACAACTGAACCCCTGAATAGGACTTGTAAACCTTGTAATCAAACTACAGGTCGCAATTTTGAACATAATTCAATGAAATTTAAATTTATTGAAAAAGGCTGCAAAACCAATTTCTATACTAAACTTGATGACCTTTAGGAATTCCATAATAATAAGTCCTCATATGACCCTAGCCTCTATGAAGAGCCCCCATCAAAATTTCACTTAAATGTACACAATTTTATTCAACAATAAACAGCTTAAGTACGTTTATCTGAGTCAAGGTACAATTTAACTTAAATGCTTTATTATGGCAACTAAATTACATTTTATTTTTGTAAAAGGTTTAGGGTATTATATGGTCGGCATCGCCCAACTATAATTTCCTACATGTTTTGTTCAAAACTTGTTTACGTCGACTATGATCTATATGTTGGTATTTTTAAACCAGTAATAAAGTTATTTCTGATGAGGACTCTATACTTGTATGGGATAGGGTTAATTATTGTCTGATCCTAAACACATTTTATAGTTCGTATAAAACTTGTATAATCGCTTCACTCGAATTTGTATGTCAGTAATTAGCGTTAAAGTATTTTTATACCCTACAACACTTAAGTGGGTAGAGTATATTGGGTTTATGCTAATGTTTGTAACGCATAATGATATTTGTCCTATGGCTTGTAAACCTTGTAAACAAACTACAGGTCGCAATGAAATTTTGCATTTTAAATTAAAAATATAAAAATAAGGCATATAATGTGATCTAAAAGACTCAAATCATGTATAATTATGATTTTATGGTTAGAATTCGCTATGGTTCAAAAAGCTGACCCAAAAAGAATTGGTTGGTATGTAAAACAGTAATATTTGGTATAACTTCTTAAATCTTTACGATCATCAACTTCATATAAGTTTTTAAAAAAAGTGTCATCTAATGTTGACATTTTTTCAATTTTTATAAATTAATGTGTTTAATGATGAAAAAATAAATAAGAGCTGTAGAAAAACGAGTTTTTTTTAAAAATAAAATAAAAATATTACGCTCAAAGAGTGTAATTTGAAGCGTAGAATGCGAAGTAGGTATGGAAAGCACGTAATGCTTTGAAACGAAGACGCGTAGTGTGGACCTCTGGCTTATGAATCGGTTTTCGGAAAAAGTGGGATTTAATTCCAACTGGCATTTTTTTTTGAAAGCTGGCTTTTTGTCTTAATATTTTTTTCTTTAAATATTTAAAAATTTAGCAAATATCGTTAAACAATTAAGAATAAAAATTTAAGACTGGATAGTAATTTCTAACTATAATATTGCTTAATATAACTAACAACTCAAATTTATGTTTTCGATAAATTTGAAATATATATAAAAGTATAAAATAATTATTCCATATTTTAAACTTCTGTAAAAGCTTAAATTTCCTAACTATGTAAAAAATAAATTTTTTTTATAATTTGATATCACTACATGTTAAAAAAGATAATATCCTGCGATATTCTTCGACAACACTTTTTACATTTTGTTATCAAAAGAGATCAAATACTTGAAATATAGTGTGTGGTAAAGTCATAAACACCAAAAGTCCGGCGGTTTAGTTTGGTGCGTGAAAGGGTTAAAATAAAATACCAGAAAAAAACATAAAAATAAAATAAAAATTTTAATATAATATAAATTTGTTTAGTTTGTTTTAAATTTTATTTTTTAAATTTTATTTTTTTACTTTAAATTTTACATCATACAAATCTTCCAATTCTGAACCATTGAAGTATCATGATATGTCATTCGATGTAAAAAAAAATATTTTATGTAATAACATTTGCAAATATATTGGTTTCCCCAAAATAATATTTTTATACAGTGCACTCGCGGTAACGTGAACTAATTAAAACCAAGGGAGTTCATGTTAGCGAAATTGTTCACGTTAGCGATTGTCAAATTTAATGAAAAAATATCACATTTTAATTTATAAATCTGTATTTTACACGCTTGAGCGTGATATTCTTTTATTATTATTTATATCATTAAAATATAACACTTAAATTTTATTAAAATCCATTTTAATAAAATTTTTCCTTTTTAATACTGCATATTGTTGACTTAGCGACATTATACTTTTTTGCTAAACTAGTCACACTTGTTCCTTTTTGAAAACTATCTAAAAATGTCTGCCTTTTCTTTTAATTGCAAACATTTAAATTTTTTACACTCATGCCGACTGATTCACTTCTCATAAGAAGCTAACTTCAAATTTCTTTGCCGTACAAACAAAATAATTTAGGGGATATACACTCATTTATATAAGGGGATTCCCAAAATTTTAAAATTCGAATTTAATGAATGTATTTTAATGTTGTCTACATGCTTAGAAAACATATACTGTGAAAAAAATTGTTCACGTTATAGAGCTTTCTGTGTTTGTTCACGTTACAGAGTAGTCAATGTAAAAAACATCTTGTTCACGTTAGGCGGTGTTCACGTTAGACGGTGTTCACGTTACCGCGAGTGCACTGTAATATGTTGATATAATTATTTCAAAAAATGCGAAATTAAAAAAAAAATATATTTAAAAAAAGTTTCAATAGACATAAGGAGTCGTAATATATCGCTATACAATACTACCCTAATCGAAAAAAGTTGTTTCAGAGATAAATGACATTTTACCAAATTTTAAACAAACCAAGGGATTTTTAAAATCTACATTCAGATAGTTGAGGTCATTATGTTTCTCATCTAAATTGAAATTGAATATGTATTTATGTAATAATTGCGAAAAAATTAATTTATTTGCTAAAAACAAGTATGAATTTATAATCGGACATTGGCGACCATATGATACCCGATACCAGTCAGTATGTTAAAATTGCGGGGTTTTTTTACTTATTATTGACAAAAAAGGTATTTTCTACAAGAGGGCTTATAGGGGAGAAGGGGTAAATATGGGTCTATCCTTATAAATTTTGGTAAATGAATTTTCGTCTACTTCAAAGTCATTTATGTAGATTTTGATCGTTTTATTAGTAATTATAAGTTAATTTTGACCTTCAAGTCATTTTTTGAAGGGGAGTTTGTATGGGGGCTAGGGTCAAATGAGGCCCGATCTGTATAAAAATTAGTATTGTGATTTACTATTCTATAAAACTAATTTTTGTTGACATTATAAAACATTTAACGTAATTGTGAGCCTAAAGGCCCGATTCGGGATCAGAAAGTGATTTTGAGCCAATTGGTATACTTTAATGTAACTTCAGCACAAACGCATATTACCCTCCCCACTATAGTGGTGTAGGGTATAACTATGAAATTGAAAAAAAAATCCCTACAATTTCACAAAATTATGAAATCTTTCCCTTTTTTCCTACATGTGAAAAAAATCCCTTGGCATCACTGATCTGAGGCAAGGTACAATACAACTTAAAGGTTTTATTATGAAAACTAATTCACATTTTACTTTTTGTAACGGTTGCCCTTGCCCAACTATAATTTCTTACTTGTCTATTATTATTTTAGAAGTATAGACTTCATTTCACAGTAAGAGTTAGAACAATCTCATCATGTCTGATATTATTATACCCTACACCACTATAGTGGGGAGGGTATTATACGTTTGTGCTGATGTTTGTAACATACAAAAATATTGGTCCAATACCCACCTTAAAGTATTCCGATCGATTCAGAATCATTTTTTGAGTCGATTAAGACATGTCCGTCCGTCCGTCTGGCTGGCAGTCCATGTAAACCTTGTGCGCAAGGTACAGGCCGCAATTTTCAAGATAATTTGATGAAATTTGGACCAAGCATGTTTTTTGGCACAAGGACGAAGCCTATTGAAAATGGTTGAAATCGGTCCATTATTTCACCTAGCCCCCATACAACCGTACCTCCCGATTTGAACTTTTTATGCTATAATTACGTCAAATATTCTGCTATCTCTCTAAAAATTGGCACAAATAAGTTTTATATAAGTATAAATGATACTGCAGATTTTCGTAAGGATCGGCCTATATTTGACCCTAGCCCCCATACAAAACCCCCTCCAAAAAATGACTTAAACGTCTAAAATTGACGTGTAACCATTTGTATCGCAATGAAACTCAACAAAACTAACTGTTATTTAGAAATTTATCCTTTTCCCAAATTTACTGAGGATCGGCCCATATTTGACCTATATAAAGCCTCATTTAGAAATTTTAGTTTTTTATCAATAAATGGCTTAAATATTTTGGAATTATGGTAATATTCAACATAAAAGTTTCTTAACAAAAAATAAAAATTTTATAAAAGTAAAAATTGTAAAAATATACTCATGGTGTAGGGTATCATATAGTCGGCCATGCCCGACTATACTTTCCTACTTGTTTTTATTAATTTTACGTTTTTTAAGACTACTTTTTATATAGAAATTTATGCATGTAAGTAAAAATGCGGGTCTATTTTAAAAATTATTTTTAATATATTGAAATTTGTTCCATAATTTAATATAACATTTATTCGTAGTATGTCTGATATTATTTTTATTAATTTTAAGTTTTTTAACTTATACAATAATACGCAAAATTGCACCAACAATTACCTCATGTATTTCTTTTTTAGAATCATTGATTAATTCCATGACGCTTAAAGCAGCAATTTGGTTATTTTTTGGATGGATTATTCACTACTTGCCATTTTGGGCCATGGGTCGTGTTTTGTATTTTCATCACTACTTTCCTGCATTAATATTTAATTCGATGTTATCAGGTAATATTCATACTTTACAATTTCATCATTAAATACCCTCAAAATGTAAATATTGCATTATGCCCACATAAGAGGAAATTGCCAATTATACAAAATTCATTTAATATAATATATTTTAACACCTTAACATCTTACTTAATCACACCATTCTTCGTATAACACAAATCCGTTTAAGGCATAATAGAAAAAAGTAAAAATATGTACAATATATAAAATATAATATATAATATAAATATTAAAATTTCAATTTAACATGTCTTAAGGTATCGTTTGACTTCCTCTTACATTACTCCGACATTTGTATCTGTAAGAAAAAAATGTGTATTTTACTTGAAGGCTCTTAATTTATTTTAACTACATTTAGTTTTTTATATAAAGCTGTTGATGTTAACACACGATATTTCATAATGATGTTGCAGATAAATACTTAAAAATTTGTATATATAGTGATTGATTCATATTAGTTTTTCTAAGCTGTAAATATTATTGGGAAATATTTGTTTTAGTTAAAGTGTTTTACCATTAATTAATAGAAACTTTTATCGAACGGCGTATAATATAGGGTTGTCATTCAAATAAGAATTATTCGACTTTATTTGAATCTGTTATAGAAGTACTTAATTTATGTGTGTGTTAAAAAGCGCAACTTTCATTTAACCTTTTATTCACTTATTTATTTTTTATTTAATTAATTATGCATTTCATTTGCAGGAGTTATGTTTCATTATATAACTAGCCGCTTGCCAAGATGGCTACAACATTCACTGCTGGGTGGTTTGATGTCAGTGCTGGTTTATAGTTTCCTGCTATTCTCGCCACTTGCATATGGAATGAGTGGACCTTTAGCTAATGAACCTAACTCAACAATGCACGGCCTAAAATGGTTATCAACATGGGAATTTTAATTAGCAATCGCTTCTACGAACAAACTTTTATTTCAACAGAGGACACACCTTCGAACCGACAGTCCTACACAATAAAATACCCTAAAATAAGTAAAAACGCAAATGGGAAGAACAATGAAAGAAAATATTTTATAAATATTCGTCGTTACCCGCAGACATGCAACAAATGGAAGTAAAATTGAATGCAGATTTTCGGGACAAATATGTTCATTTCTAATTGGTGTTTTCCACTAAATGTGTTTCATTGTATAATTTTCAATATAACATGTGCAATAAATAAAACAATAAAATGCAAAAAAAGTTAATTATAATATATATAAAAATGTATGTGTCTTTTATTGTATGTTTGTTTATTTGTACTTTATAGACAGTATCTTCCTATATGTCTGGCTACTTATTACTTCAAAATTTTGAGTGCCCAAGAGTTGCCACGCCACTTCTGAAAAATATAGCGGGTAGAGTCCTCATTTTAGTATCAAGTGGACTAGCAATAGGAGATGTGGCACCTCATCTAAGAACTTAAAATTTAAATTTGATTATCTGGAAAGCTATTGGAGATAGAATCTTAAAAATTTGCAGAAAGGCCCTTAATATCCAAGTGAATATTTAGGAGAATAATGGATGGACTTTTATAAAGAGGTCTGTTTACCTCCCATACGGATTGAATATAAAAACCCGTATAGCTCAGAAACTATTAGATCGGGTTTTTGAGCTGCAATTAAATGTCAATTAATAATCAGATTAGTTAAAATAAAAATAAATTTAATCAGATGTTAATCTCCCCTTTGAACTTTTTGAGATAAATCATCTTATATCAAAATCCTTATTAGCGTATGAAAAATTTGCAATAATTTGCTTGGCATCTCTCATATGTAAAAAATTTTATATCTCGAAAACTATTATACTTGGAATCTTCAAAATAGTTAAGTATTTCTTTTTTATTATTTATATTGCAAATTATAATGGGTTTATCTAGTGCCTTATAAAAAGGGTAATTTCTGGACTGATTCTTATAAAATTTAGTAGAGATGTTTTAACTGATATTTGTCTCGCACAAATCTTGTTTATGTACAATTTCATTTTTCAGATGTAATCTCATTTTTGAGCCAGTAATGAGCGTTAAAGTCATTGTCTGAAGAGGACTTTATATTGAGGAAGGGCCAATTATGCAGCCATCTTCCTAAAATTTAAAAAAAAATGTTTTTAGCTCCTATAAAACTTTTTTAAGTCGAACTTTATTATTTAATATATGCTTAAGTTCAGTTATGAGCATTAAAGTCTTTTTCTGAAGGGTAGGACCAATTATGGTCCGATCATTATAAAATTTTACGAAAAGATTTAAGTTTCTATTAAATATGTTCCTGTGGAAATTTACCGCTATAGATGTTTCTTTTAGCCAGTTATGAACGGTAAAGTAATTTTCTGAAGAGACCTTATATGAGGGCTAGACAAAATCAGAACCGATGTTGCTCATTTTCAATACCAAAGAAATTGCATCAACTAAAAGAATTTGTGCAAAATTTCAGCTCACTAGAAATATATTTTTGTCACGTTCTTTACATATATTATTTCAATTTTTTTATATTCTATATTGAACATTTCAGGCAAATTCCGGTGTAACGAATGATATAATAGCTGTGATCCTTTACTTGTCATGTTTGCAGGTTTTTACCAGAAATTGTAAAAGAGAACAAAATTGAGAAATTATAATAAGTAGTTTTCTCTTTGCCAGAACTTGTCGGCTTTAGCCAGAAAATTTTTTCCTCGCAAATAGATAAAAATTGTCAAATAAATTACTTGTTTAAAAAGTTGAAAACAAACCACTTTTGAAATTTTTTTATTTATTGAAAGAGAAAATTCCTTAATTCTCTTTAGCCAGAAAAGTTCTGGAACAAAGCTAATATCAGGTCCTTTCGTTAAATCGAAAAATTCGTTATATCGGAATTATTTTTTCCAGTTCTTTTCTTTATTTAATGGACAAAAACCCATTAAAATTAATGTATGAAATTATTACTTAAAATTTTCTTTTAAATAACTAATAACAACGCACACGTTTTACCATTTCGATCATCTAGACGGTTTGAAAAATTTCTAATCAGTTAATTTTCTGCTATTTCCTTAACTTATTTTTTTTGGTTCGATTCAAATTCAATCTAAAAGATAAAATTTAACTTTAAAAAAACTGATAGAGTCCGACCGAACTCAAAATTTCATTCGGCAGCGAACACCGAACCCGAACTTTATGATTAAGAAGTAATAAATTTATAACATTTAAAGCCAATATATGAACATCCGGAAGATTTTTTGAAGAGGGTCTTTAATTAGCAATTGGGTCAATTGTCAACTAATTTTGAATTCCAGAGAGTGATAAATTCCTAATAACAAACCATTTTTGTAAAATGCATATATCTTAACACTTATATTTTTTGGTTTTTAATCGATTTATTGACAATGTTATAATACCCTCTAAGAGCACGCAGAGAAAAAACATGGTTGTGGTTAAAATTATGATTGTAGTCCAAACATATTATTGTAACAATTTTAAAATATCATATTATGATTAAATACGTCAAAATATTTCATCATGATATTTTTGTATTTATCATAATATTTTTATACATTGTTAATCCAAGATGATCAAAATTTAGTTTTAAATATGCACATTGGGGCAAAAGTACTTAAAACATGACGATTAATAAACTACATGGTTTTGATATAAGTGTTCGGTATCAATGAAAAGAGAATTTCTTCTGTATTACAAATATGTAAAAATATAATAACCCATATTTAGGAATAATTGTGACTATTTTTTCTTTATGCACATTTATATGTTTATTTAGGAACAAATCTAACATACACCTTACACCCTTTAAACGCTGAAAAAGTAAAAATTTAAAAATTCAGAATCAATATACATATAAACTGATTCATTGCTTTACACAACTCTCTATAAAGTTTAATAGGATGTCCCGGGAGTTAAAATAACTCTATACAAATAATTCTTCTGCACAGATTTTCTCAATGATTATGTTATATTTTTAAAAAACATTAGTTTTATTTTAGAATAATCGAAGAATTAATAACTTCTGAAACTAATTTAGCTCAATTTAATTATATCTATTATTGTTTATGTTCTAACCCAAGATTAAAATCGGGTTAAAAAAATTAATTAAAAATGCACTATGGCAACTCTGGAGACATAAATTTTGGCGTATTACTAATTTCTAGCAACAAATAAGATTCCAAGCTACAAAATGTATTTTAAATGAATTTTGTAAATTCTTGTAATACCGTGATGTAGCATTTTCAAATTAATATGAATAAAATTTTACATTGGATGGAAATGGGTTTAAGTGGCCTAGTTCTCAGATAGGCAATTTGTGGCGACATTTTGATTTTGAATGTGTTAATATACACATTGATGAATAATTTTTGTATCGAATTGTAGGAGAATTCTGGAGAATTTTTTACTATATTTGTATTGAAATGAAAATGAATTTTATTTTATGAATTTTTAAAAAAATATATATATATAATATTAACATAATATACTTACAATACTTAACACAATTCGCAAATTTCAATTTGCCAATTTAAATGAAATTTTGGTTCATAAAAAATTTAAGTATTATTTTATAAAAATACTAGCATTTTTAAGCCTGTTATGGACGTTAGTCATTTTCTTAAGCGAACCTTATAAGGAGGCCATGTCCAAATGTAATTTTGTCCATTTTGAATACCAATCAAACTGCAATAGTTTAGATCCTATCGTTCTTTCAAGAGACTGACAGACTAAAGCGGCCAACAGAATAAAAATTTTAACAATTTATTAAAAAAAGGTGTTATTTGCACTAAAATAATTTGAAGTGCAACATTGAAGTTACAGCAATTTTGTTTATTTTTTTTCTATTTTTACACATTTTAAAAATATTTACCATCTGTTGGTGAATAGCAAAATGAAACACGTACACTGAAAAAAATCCATGCCTAATATATACGAAAAATGTCGTACATTGTACGAATCGTTCGTTGTTTCACACCACGAAATTCTTTCGTAATATGTACGAAATATTTTAGTATAATGCAAAATATTCTTGAAAAAATTAATTTACATAAATTGAAAAAAGGGGAATTTTGAATAAATATGGTAAAATTTACAAAATATTAATTTATTCAAATATTTTTGTTCATTTTAAAATAAATTTTCTAATTTTAGTTCAAAATTATTCTCCACACGAATTTTCAATTTTTTGTAAATATTACGAAAATAGAAGTTACGATTTTTTTTGTACAGTTGAACATGGATTATTTTCAGTGTAGGAAAGTATAGTCGGGCTTGGCCGACTATGTGATACCCTACACCAGTTATGAATATTAAATGTGATTTATTTTTCATAATTAAACATTTATCTTGAAAATTACCTTGATTCCGATTTATTTAAGCAATTTATTGACGAAAAACTTATTTTCTAAAAGAGGCTTTATATGGGGATAGGAGCAAATGTGGACCGATCCCGATAAAATGGGCTGGATAGATTTGTATGTATATGATATTAACATAATATATTTAATATTTGTCTGCAATAACAGTGCTAATAAATGAATTGCGGGTATTCAAGTCACTTTCTGATGGGGGCTTTGTGTATGGCTACTGTCAAATGAAGTCCGATCATTTCGAAATTCGTCAATGTCGTTAAGGCTTGCATAAAACTTATTTGTGCGAACTTTCATCGAGATACATTTATAGTATAATACATAATTATAAGCTCAAAAGCCCTTTCTGAGGGTTCAGTTGTATGGAGGCTAAGTAAAATAATGGACCGATTTTAACAATTTTCAAATTCAAAACAACGTGTATTCCAAATTTCATCAAATTATATTGAAAATTGCGACCTGTACTTTGATAACAACGTTTACATGGACACACGGACGGACGGACATCGTTAAATCGACTCAGAAAGTGATTCTGATACTTTATGGTGTAGTAAAGAAAGTTTCACATTTACTGATTGTAGTTTATTTAAAAAGTTTTCGTTTAAGTTAAAAATGAATGAAAAATCAGATATTTTATAGATAAAAATCTTGTTTAACCTTTTTGGTATGTTGTTTAAAAAACAACCTACAGAAAAAACGTCATATAGATATTGGAAGACCAACTATTGCGGACTCTCAAATGTCCATTATAAAGTTCCTGGAAGAAGAAGTGGTGGATTTAGGTATCTGGTCAATAACGCCGATTATAGTCTGGTCTATAGTATAATATGTTCTATTATTTTAAATAGGGTCTGCACTATAGTGTGAAATGTAGTATGGTCTAGAGTCTAGACTATAGTACGTTCTGTAGTCTTACTGGTGTATGTCTGTCTAAATTGGTCTATAGTCCGGCGTATAGTCTGGTTTATAGTCTCTTCTATAGCTTGTTCTATAGTCAAGTCTGGAATATAGTCTGTTTTGTAGTATAGTCTGAGTATAGCATAAAATCTAGTCAATAGTCTAGTGTATTATCCGGACGATATTCTAGAATATAGTCTAGTCAATAGTCTGGTCTATAGTTTGTTCAATAGACTAGCCTATAGTTTTCCTTTTATTTAAACAAAAAATAATTATTATAAAATTTATTTGTATTATTTACATATAAGGTTTTCTATTTAAATTATTATATAAAATGTATAAACTGTTCGTTATTTACACATTTTAAAACACATAACATCTTTTAATTTAAATGAAATGTATGAATATAATTCAAAGAAATTTTAAGTGACTGGTTATATGTAGTATGGACAAATTTACACTATTACCATTATAATTTAAATTTTCATTTAGTATTAATCATTTTTAATACCATTATTTTAACTTACAGTGTCTCTCATAAGTATTCGAATTTAAATAAACTATGAAAAGAAACCAAATTTAATATTATATTTTGTGTGCAAAAAATAAATTACTTTGTTATATATTGTCTAGACAGTCCTTAGGTTTGATATCACGTTTGAAAAAATTACATTTACTTAAATTACTTTTTTTAAAAAAAGTCCTCACAAAAGTATACGAATTTTTTTCTGTATTTTATATTTGAATATATTATACGAAACGCAAATTTTAGAATCGAATGGTATTTATGCTTTAAATTGTTTTAAGGGGTTACTATCAACCGAAATGATATATGTTGTACCCCTTTTTATGTAATATCATTAAAATGGCGATTTTTAGCAAAATTTGTAGTATTTTCTCTTTTTTCAGAGATAAAACCAAAATTTGATATTGGGATTCAATAGACCCTTTGGAGTATCTAAAAATAGTATTTTTTGTTACAAGAATCTTTATTTAAACGATCCAAGCTATATTATTGATATCATTATTCTGTCGCTAATTCAATATATTGGAACTTAAGTCCATTTTCATAATACAAGGGTCAAACATTTTCGGGGAAAGTTTTCTTGTATATATTCTTTTTGATATCAGCTTTTATATATTTTAAGTTTTCAATGTATTGTGGAAGTGTACAACTCCAAAACATGCCTCGAAGAAACACCATTCAATATGGTAGTATCATTATTTTTATATACCAATGACGTCCAGGCTGCATGCCACTATATCATTATGGTCTAACTCAAAAATATCGATATCTGTTTAAATATTGATTACTATGATCAAAATAAATCCAAAATTTTGGATTTACAGTGTTATTGTAATGGGCAAAATAAACGTGAAAGTTACAAATAGAAAAAACTTAAAGCTACTGTATAGGATAACGTTTTGTAAAGGCATGTTTTGGAATTGTACACCGATATAATGTATTAAAAATTTAAAATATATTAGTGCTAATATGTACAAGAATGTATACTAGCCAACTTTTTCGGAAAATATCGACCCTAGTGGTACGGAAAGGGTCAATTTTGACAAAAATTTTACCACTTATTGGCCTTTTCATTCTATGATTTATGATATATGTCTTTCGGTCAACAAATGTATAGTTATGGAGTTATAGTATATATATATATATATATATATATATATATATATATATATATTATATATATATATATATATATATATATATATATATATATATAAATATATATATATATATATATATATAATTATATATATATATATATATATATATATATATATATAATTATATATATATATATATAATATATATATTATAATATATATTATATATATATATATATATATATATATATATATATATATATTATATATATTATCAATATCTTCTATATTTAAGAACCCATCCGGACAATATACATATCATTAGGTAGCTTTAAAATACCTTTTTATTAACCCTTTGAGGACCAATTCCACAAAAAGTATTTTTTTATATAGAGATTTTTGACAAAAATGCCGTTATTTCGTAAATCCATCGATATAACGTTACTGATATATATTGGAAAAATTGCAGAAGAGATTTCAAGCTTTCATTTGGAAATAGGTATGTAGAGCCGGACCCGAACCATTTTTTTTTTTTAAATTTTTGGGTAATTTCAAAAAAAATGTTCCATATAAAATAATACGGAGAGATCACCAAACTTCATTATTAACCGAAAGCAATACAATATTTAGATTTTATATAAGTTCAATACCCAATTCAATAGGTACAATACTTACATATACAAAAATCCTGGAATAGAAATGAAAATAACATTTCAAAAATTATTTTCGGAAATATAAATAAGATTTATTAATGTATTTATGTATGTCTACTTACATTTTAATATAAAATTCATTATTTAAGGGAATATTATGATTATTTCACTAATAAAGTGAGAAATGAAATTGCTTGTAATAAATTCAAATCTATTAAAATAGGTATCAAATCCCTATTTTTATAGGGATTATATAGCTGAATAAAACCAAATACATCTCCACACGCACATGTACATCTTTATCCAATTCACAGAGTTGTAGTTGCTTTTCTAACAAAGCATAAAAAATGTCTCTTTTTGATGACATTTTCAGTTGTCTCGGATTTTTGCTCTTATCTCCGTTATTTACTGACCGATTTTGCTGATTTTAAATAGTGATCTTCTCGAAAGTATGTCTAACTGAAGTATTGAAGATTCGGATCTCGCCGATATCTGGGGTACTCTAAAAACTGATTTCAACAGACGGACGGACATACAGACAGACGGACATGGCTTAATCGACTCCCCTATCTATAAGAATCCAGAATATATATACTTTATAGGGTCGGAAAATTATATTAAAGAAATTACAAACGGAATGACAAACTTATATATACCCTTCTCATGAAGTTGAAGGGTATAAAAACAGTTTTTACATAATTTTGATCATAAAATTTTTCATTAAATCTTTCATTTTGTTTTGATTCTAAATTTATAAAATGCAAGGAAAATTCTAAAAACTTTATGTGAGCATTCAAAAAGATTTAAAAAAAAATGACTTCCTACCTTTCATTACCCTGTATTAAAACTCATTCTGTCTCGTTTGAGGCTTCATTGAACGAGGTTGTATTGTCGCATGTGGGATAGACATCTTTCTGATTTTCACGTGATCTACGTTTTTATACCCTTCACCTTCATGAGAAGGGTATATATAAGCTTGTCATTCCGTTTATAATTTCCATAATATAATTTTCCGACCCTAAAATGTATATATCTTCTAGATCCTTATAGATAGCGAAGTCGAATTAGCTACGTCCGTCTGTCTATCTGTCTGTCTGTGTGTTTGTTGAAATCAGTTTTCAGAAGACCCCAGATATCTGCGAGATCCGAATTTACAATAATTATATTGGAAATACGATCGAATAGAACGGTATTTAAAATCAGTCCAATCGGTCCATAAATAACGAAGATATGAGTAAAAATCCGAGATCACCTCTGAAAATTTCATGAAAAATTTACATTCTTCGTGCATGCTTATACAAAACAATAAACAAACAAAACACAGTATCAAACGGTAATTTTTTTGTTATTATGATTTCCTGTTTATAAACACAAAGCAAAGAATGAACATGACGTTACGTTACGTTGTTATTGGCTAGAAAAATGAAATTAAGTATGAAGAGCCCGGATTAGACGAGAACACATTAAAAGATACTTTTTGGTACTTTTTCGTTCTACATAAGGTACTTTTTGAATTTTCTATAATATTGAACCTAGAAACATGATATTAAGTATGTAGAGCCCGGATTAGTCCAGAACACATAAAAGGGGACGTTTTGGTACTTTATCGTTCTACAAAAGTTACTTTTTAAATTTTAATATTGAACCTAGAAACATTATGTAGAGCCTGGGTTAAGTGGGAACCCTTAAAAGGGAAGTTTTTGGTACTTTTTCGTTCTTCAAAAGGTACTTTTTGAAATTTCTATAATATTGAACCTAGAAATATGAAGTTAAGCATGTAGAGCCCGGATTAATTTAGATCGTATAAAATGGGATACAATTTGTATTTTTTGATTTTTTGTATTAAAATTGGCAATGACTGTTTTTTTAACGAAAGACAGTAATTGTTATTATTTTTATTTAAAAAAATTAAAATTTAAAAATTTTATTTCGTTTGTATTTTTATTTCTCAGAAAATACAAATTGCTTTTGATTTGTATTTTTTATATTTTTCGTAAAAATTACTGAGAATTTTTTTCAAACAAAAATCAATAAAAAAACACAAATAATTTTTAAACCATAAGGCACAAATAAAAATCAGACAATGATTTTTATTTTTTGATATTAATTATAAAACTCATTATGCAATATTTACCTTTAGATTCGAAAATTGGAAAATTAGAATTCTTTAGGTGATTTTTATTCTTTGTTTAGAAAAATAAAAATCATTGATTGACTTTTATTTTTTGTTTGAATAAATAAAAATTACTAGGTGAATGTTATTAAAAAAATCATAAATAATTTTTTATTGAAATAAATAGAATAAAAATCAAAAATAATTTTTATTTTAAATGTCAAGAAAAAAAGTTTATTGAAGAAATCATTTAAAAAAGGTTCAGGAAACATTTTGGTACATTCAAAACATTTCTATGACGATTCATTCATACTGATTTTTTTAAGCAAAATTTTCATAGATAATAATTATTTTCAACATCAATTATGGTTGTAATACATATGTGTGTGTTCCTCTGCATATGAATATACTTACTAATATTATTGAAAACAGGTTTTTTAATACCAACGCTTGTTAGTTTGAGCAATAGACTGCGTAAATTAAGCAGAACCTAAGAGTTGCAACAAGTCTCAACTATAATTTTAAAAATAGAGACGAGTTTGAAGCAAAGGTTTCAACCCTTTTTTATGTTATAGCCTGAGGAAAATATTGCATTAGCCGCAACGGTTTTAACTCCGAGTGTCAAAATGAAATGTATTCAGGTATCGGCAAATCTTTATCCTGAAATAGAAACTTTGACTGTGGAGAACATAACATGAAAAAAATCGCGCCATTTTTTTTCCAATAATTGTTTGCCAGCGGCGCTATCTTCCAATTTTCGAATGTTTACCCACAAAATTTTGTATTTTTTTTTGGGTTTACAAATTACCCAAAAAATTAAAAAAATGGTTCGGGTCCGGCTCTACATACCTATTTCCGCATATTTAACCAGAAAAATCGCAATTTACTCAATATACATAAATCGGTACCTTCTTATGAAATTCTGATATAACAGAACTTTTATTAAAGGTATTTTCAGACTACAATACTGAGTATTAACACATTTCAAATTTAAAATATTATAGAATTTTGTCGGTATGTCAAAAAATCTGTAAGAAAAATACATAAATATTTTAGACATACATTTTATCAATTCTTACCTTTATAAATTCAATGATGTTCCTGGTTTTTTGGTTTATTTTCAATTTATTTTATTTTCCTGTTTATTTTTATCACAAGGAAATTGTTTCTAAAGTTTCTTTATTTTAGATACAACTTTGATACTTATAATTTTTTTTTTTTTTGAAATTTGAATTTTTTTTTGAAATTTTTCAAAAACTTAAAAATACGGTCGGTATGTCATAAGAATCAGAATCAATCAAATTGTATAATCAATCAAATTGTATTTAGGCTACGAAATTGTATTATACTACATGATCTTTTGACAAGTATTAATATTCAGTATTGTAGCCTGAAAATACCTTAACAAAGGTTAATATAAAAAGCATAGTTTGTAGTAATTCTCCTCAATAGGCCAATAAATTACCTTCTATTATGTACGTTGGAAAGGTATTTGATGTAATTTTCACTACCATATGTATATTTAGTTTAGTAATTTATTCCAGCCAAAACAACAACAATTAATTAATCTATATCTCGTGGCACCTCCCATATAAATTAAATACAAAAATTCGTTTATCTTGGAAACTATTATAGTTAGAATATTAAAAATTTCCATGAGTAACTTTAACATCCATGTAAACATTTTGGAAAATAAATTGGCGGACTACCCATGAGGGGAGCAGCACCTCTCATATTAATAAAATACAAAAATTGGTTTTTCTGGGAAATTTTCAATGGGGTCTTGGCTCTATATGAATTAAATACAAAATTTCGTATATCTGGGAAAATATTAAATTTTTTTAATTTGTCATCGATTACATTAAAATCTTAATTAACGTTCGGAAAAATGTAGCTCTGGAAAATATGACAGTTAGAATCATCAACATTATTAAGAAGTTTTTTTATTTATATTGCTTTTAGGGTAGCAAAGCACACTGGGTATTAGTATATATCCATACATCAAATGAAAGCTTGAAATCTCTTCTGCAATTTGTCCACTATATTTCAAATAATATCGATGGATTTACGAAATAACGGCATTTTTGTCAAAAAACTCTATATAAAAAATACTTTTTGTGGAATATCGTCTATATTTATTAAGATATTAGTATATATCCATACATCAAATGAAAGCTTGAAATCTCTTCTGCAATTTGTCCACTATATTTTAAATAATATCTACGTTTGATACCAAGTATTTTATTATTGCTTTAACTACTGCTTCAAGCAATTGTAATCAGTAGCAGTAGAAATAGTTCTTACAATTAGATTTTAAATTACACATAATTTACACATGAGATCAATTACACATGGGCTACACATGGAAATAAAAATTACACACAATATGTGTAATTACACATGAAGTGGCAACACTTATGTAGAGCCCGGATTAGATGAGAACACATCAAAGGAGATTTTTTGGTACCTATATAAAACTCTTTTTTTTTTGCATTTTAATAAAATTTTAAATTTTTTATGCTATCAAAATTTGTGTAGCATTGCTACCAAAATTGAAGTAGCCGAAATTTTGGTAGCAGTAGATATTAAATTTTTGATTGTTGAAAAATATAATATCATTTATTACCACTTCAAGAAAATATTTACTGCTACTATTTGAAGTATTCAACTGATACATTGAAACATTTTAATACCACTGCTATATTTTTTTTTGCTACACCTATAACTACTGTTACCAAAATCTGAAGGTAGCAGTCATATAGTAGTACATATAGGCGAAACTGAAGCCGTTTTCAAAAAAAAAATTTTATTCTCTTCACACAGACGAGCTCTGAGAGAATAAAAGAACTTCTGAGAACTAAACGCACTGACAAAACTTTAAATTTTCTTCGCAAAATTGCGAGGATATTAGCACTTATTAGTTTTTCTTATCACTAAAACTTAATGTTTATTATTTTTGCCACACTTTTAAACTATTTAAAACCCCGAATATAATTTATATTTTGCAAACGAAAAAAAATATTTTTAATATTTTGACATTTTGTTTTAATTAAAGCTGAAATAAGAAAAGTTGTACATTTTCATATTGAAAATTACAAAAGTTTTTTACATCCTTTTTTAATTTTGCATTAGTGCAGAAAAAATATATTAAAAAATATATTAACTAATTCACTAGCATATAAAATTCCATTAATAACACACAAAAAGTAACGTCAAAAAATAGGTCAACTAAGTCCCCTGTCAAGACTTAGGTCCTTGACAATCAATTTCGCCTATATACTACTATATGGTAGCAGTAGTAATAGTAAGTGATTTGCTGCTAGTTTTTGAAAAATTTTAACTACGAAAGGTTATCTACAAAACTAATTCAAAGTAGTTTTTTTAAGATCAAAAATTAGCTATGCTGTTTAAAACTAATTAGTACGGGTTGCATTTGGATCAAATTGTACCCGACATATAAAAATTCAATATATATTTACAAGTGTATAAAAATTAATAAAATGTGTCTACTAATTTTATTAATTTTTACACAAATCGACGAATCGAATTTTTGGTAAAATCGATGGTTTATGCTAAAAATTTTTCTATTTCAGATATTAAATAAAATAAAAAAATACATAGAGAAATGAAATCCCAGGAAAAAAGTTAGAACTTGTTCTAAAAACAACTAGTTCTACAACGAATGCAAAGAGAACCACTTCAGATTCTTAAATAACAACCTTGGAACTAGTGATGTCGTACTACTGGAACCCATTCCTCGGAACATTGTTATGGTTCTAAAATACTTCTTAAGAGTTTTCAAGGAACTAATTCTTTGACATTAATTATACATTGATATTAAACTAGTATAATGGAACACATACTACTTCCCAAACAACTTCTTAGAATGAGTTGAAAAAAATGTCAAAAAATTAAAAATTCATAAACATATTTTTATTGAAATCTAAAACGCATTCATGTCTTCATTTCTGCATAAAATTGAACTATAAGGAATTAAAGGTACCCAAATTGAATTCTACGAGGAGATGGGAAAGTTAGCTGCTGGTTTCTTATATCTTGTGCAAGAAATAGTTTAACAGATGAATTTTATGTAAGATAATTGTAAGTAAGTTTTTTTTTAGAAAACGTGGTTCAATTCCTCAACAGTTTCTCAAATTTAGACTTAATTTCGAACAAAAAACGCTGAAAAATTTAACTATTTTTAAGTATACATTTTACGTATACTTTATACGTTCTGTAAACCTTCCCTATAACTAGTTCCGAGGTTGACAAATTCGAACAAAAATCATTTGTCTTAACGCCAAAGTAGAACAAGTTCGGTCTATAATCATGCGTTCTAGAACTAGTTGTGGAACTAATACAATTTTTTTAACAAACAATTAAATGCCTATGCAAATTTTTTTCTCTAAAATATAATCTCCTATCAAAAAAAAAAAAAAAAAAAAAAATAATAATAAAAATGAATTAAACGAATATCGTAAGACATAATATAATTTTTACGAATCTAAAACTATAACTTTTTCATTTTCCGATTAACTTTTATTTGGTATTTTTGTCCATGTAATAAAGCATTGTGCGAGGAAATTTGAGTCCTGTAAAAAACCGCATACTCCCCTCTTTCTTCCTCCCTTTCTCTCTCAAATGATGTTTTGAAAAATAAATTTTTTTGACCGATTACGTAAAATATTTATAAAAAATCGTTCTTAAGGCACAATATTACTAATTTTAACGTTTTTTTTAAGTATAGACATAATCCGTATTTACTATCAAAAATACTAATTTTGCTTTTTACTCCCCTTTTTGATTCCTCCTAGTCCATGTTTTTTTTTCAGCCGTTTAGGATTGATTGAACAAACAAACAAATAGTTTTACATAGAGATTTATAATATAAATAACTAACTATCCCAATGTGCTTTGCTACCTTAAAAGCAATGTGAATCTCCCATATATCTAAATTTTCCAAACCCCAATTAGTCTATAAACTTCAAACATTATATACACAGAAAAAAATAATATATAACTGGAATTAATTATTTAATAAATTGTATGAATCGAACATGACTTTTTTTCCAAACCAATTTCATTTAGAATATTAAAAGTTATAAAATGTATGAAATTGAGCATGGAAGATTTTTTTTGTTTTTTTTTTCACTCATTTTTAATACTTTAAGTCAAGGCTTCTTGACTATGTTTAAAAAAATAAAAATTCATACTATTTAGGAACTTATTCTTAAATATTATTTACTTTAGTCAATGAAAGCAGTTCATAATATTTAAGCTGAACATTTATACATAACACAGTGGTATAGGAAAAAAAAAAGAGGGAAATAATTCGGTAACTTTTAAACGGTTAATCCGATTTTAATGAAATTTGGTATGCACAAAAAGGAGGTGTTGTCGAGTTTAGGTTTTGAATTTGGAGCTTATAGGCCAACCAGGGGCCCGGCGGGGGGTCCTCAAATTAGGACACCTCGGCTATGTTAAATTTTTAAAACGATATTACTTCTTCATTTGAGTTCCGATTTAAAAAAAATTTCGTATATAGAATCTTCTCATCGAGCACTATAGCAGTAAATTATCTCTTATAGTTTAGGAGATATTCGCATTTGAAAATTAAAATTTTAAAATTTTTACCGTCCTTACTTTAGTTTTTTGATAATAGCGGGTCCAAATATTCCCGATTTTCGCCATTTCTTTTTTTATTCGCTTAACAACAAGTCTATATATCAAGCAGTGAAAGAATTATGTAAAAATCATGACTGAGTCCAAAGTTATAGGCATTTTAATTTAAAAAATTAAAAAAAGGCGATTTTTTGCCATTTTTTGGGGAAAAAAGTATCTTTTTCTTTTTAAGTTATCTAAAAAGTTTCTAAGAAGATGTATATAGAATTTATACTTTTTGAAAAGCTGACTTTACATAAAATACGATAAATGAAACAAAACCTAAAAATTTTTGATACCGAGGGGACCAGATCCATCCAAAAAAACCCTATTTTTTATATAAAGTTCAATTTTGAGCAAAAATTCTCAAATCGCATAGTCGATATCAAATTATAGTGACCTGTTTTATATGACCCAATATGTTCTTAATCATTTTGTAACGGGTTTCGATAACCCCGCCCCTGGTATGGATATAATAGGCAAAAAACCAAAAAATCCCATTTTTGGGATTTTTTAAAACTTTTTTGGGAATTCCGGGATTTCTAATAAGAAATTCGAAATTTTTATTTAATTTTGGATTTTGAGTAAAAAAATCTACCTAACTGTAAAATTTCATCAAAAAATATTCATAAATAAAATTTTTATTGCAATTTGAAAAATTTGTATCTTCGCAAAAACTGAATAAAAAACATTTTTTAATTTTTTTTAAAAAAGTATTCCGCGAGTTTTTTAATTTTCAAAAATTATATACAGTTTTGAAAAATAGACAAAATTACCTTTCCATTGATATATAACATGCCTACCTAATGTTTTTTAAGTGACAAATTAATTAGGGAAAACTCAACATCTTTTAGAGAATTTACCTAGTACTATTTTCATCCATACATTTGTTAGGCATGTTTTACTACCTAAATTTTTATGAATTTTTACAGCCACTTTTTACGATTAATCTTTTATTCTTTATCCCTAAAAAAAATTAACAAGTATTTATTTTATATAAAAATAGTCTTTATTTATTTTTTTTTATAAATTAATATAATTTTGTAAAATAATCGGTATCACAGTAGTCCATATCTAAAAGATAAAGTAAATCTTTAAATTCATGAATATTTTCAAATGCTAACGTTTTGTAGCAAATCCAACGTTTCCTTATAGTAGATAAAACAGGATCAGAAGATAGAATCAGATTATTAAAAATATCTTCATTTTGAGACTGCCTAGAACACTTCCTTGAGCTAAACTGATGAATATGCTTAAAGTCTCTATTCCTCGATTCTTGGGGTTCTTCTGTAAGCTCTCCTAAAGGCAGAATATTATGTTCTATGATGACCTTTCCATGACATAATATCTTGTGAACTGTAGGTGTCATTTCTTTCCAGGGATATAATTCCAAAAGTAATTTAGAAACTTTTGTAGAATACTCTCCAAATTTTGTTGCGTTCACTTTATGCTTGCTATTTATCGCCATTAGAATAATATTGACCTTTTGCAGTAACCATACTAATTCCGGTTATTTCGGAAGTAGTTTCAAAATGTTTAAAAAAAACGTCTAGCGGTATTACCATCGTTTGTGCTTCCATATCCTGTGAGTGGTTTATCAATATTTAATCCCATCCGCTTTTTAAATTCCTCTTGAATTCTTCGTTTCTCACTGGCTCTCATTTCCATTAACTCCTTATTGTTATTTGCACTTTTGTTTGCATTTTTCGGTATGCTTCTGTACTTTAAATCATATGCTAAATGTAGAAAATGTTCCAGAAATCGTATGCGAGCATGTAGGGGGGATATTCCAAATTGTAATGTTTCCTCATTTATTGATCTTTGCTTGGAAATATTCGAAAATTCTGATTTTTTATCACCACATATGTAGCAGTACCAAGTAGATGATGTTCCTGTAATGGCATTTCCAACTTTCCCATCAATCATTGTAAGTTTTAAATCATAGGACATGTTAAACGAATAATTTTCTATTTCGATTGTTATAGGTTCCAAGTTTTTAATTTCTGCTTCAATACGATTTGAGTTAGGTAAGACAAGTTACTTGTACGGTGGTTGGACCGCTGGCAAATAATTTATCTTATTAAATGAGCTATTGTGAAGCAATGATTCTGGTGGTTGGACCGCTACGAACCTTTGCTTAAGAATACTCTTTATTAGATGAAGTGTGGTTGTTGCGGAGTTTGGAATTCCCAACAACACACTTATCTGACGTGGGGGAGTTTCTCCGCCAGTGATACTCTCGTGGTTGGACCGCAAGAGTGTATCTGCTTGTGAGAACTCCATGAAGCAAGGTTGAGGTTTAAGTGAGAAATAAACTTTATAACGTTGTGAAAAATACGTGTTGTTCTTATTTCTCTCGGTCTACAAAAATATAAATTTTTGTAATGAACCACTGGCACCGGCAAGTATACCCCAGTTTTATGGAACTTGCGTTGTTGTTTTGGATTCCTTTATATACTCAAAGCTTATTGGCCTACAAAAAGCTTTGGATCCTGGAGTCGAATTCTTCCAAATATCATCGAAACTGGTTGATGGAGAATCGCTGTCAGCATACTTTCGAATTCTTAATGGAACTAGCGATGCCATAAATACACTTTTATACTCGGAAGATGATTCACTTGTGTTGATTTGTTTATATTCCGAGAGTGCTGATAATCCATCACATCCCCACTTACAAATGAGTTGAAGATCACAAGAATTTATTTTTTTTAGTTGGTCTGAAGAAAAGTCAGAAGCAATCCTTAAAGCAGTATTTTCGAGTAGAGCGCCGAGTCCAATAACAGCCTTCCGATCAGTTATTTCAATAGGAGGTGGTATAATGCTTTTCTTCTTTTCATTTATTTTGTCATATGATGGTAAAACATCCACTCCTTTTTCAGATAGCGCCTATCTTAACGTTATGTAGTTATCACGACTTAATCCCAGCTGCAACATAAGCGCAATAGCTTCTTCCTCAGTGAACGTTGTATCAGATGATGGTGTGGGTATACTCTTTACAATTCTTTTCAGTCGTCTTGGTGATGCGGTTGGAAGAATATTTGCAATTTTTATGGCATCCAAAGGCTGTTTTTCTTTTCTTAACATTGCTTTAAAAGTGTCCGAAACTTTTTCGTTAGATAAGGTTTCTAGTGAAGTTGATAACCTTTTCCTCTTAGATTTTGAGCTCAAATCCTCATACTGCTTACAGGGAGCACCAACAGTTGATACGCAAATAGCAACTTCTACACATTCATCCAGCCAATCAGAAAATTTCGATCGAAATTTAGCAATGGAATACCGAACACTCTTCAGTTTTATATCAACTGATTTTATAAAATTTTCAATTTTACATATATCAGTTTTATCCACTTTATTTTTATGTGCAGTTTCAATATATTTCAATAAGAAGTTCACTTTATCTTGAAAAGGAGCTGAAGAGGGTTCAAATAAAATGGAGCACAAATCATTTTTTTTTAGTACGATCGCCATGGTTAGAAAATTACAAATAATTACAAACAGATATAAACCTGTCTTATATATTAATTACAGGTACTTAAATTAAATTATTTTTTAAAGGGTTATGATATTCTACCTAATATGTCTAACGTATCCTTATGTAATGAATTTTTCCTCAATAGGTCACTTTAATAAGCTACCTATTAAAGTGACCTATAGGGGTAAAAATCATTACAGTTTAAAAAATAATACCTGAAAATTTTTTAATATATGTAACAAATTTAAGAGTTAACGTTATGGATGAAAATAATAGTGCTAGGTAAATTTTCTAAAAGATGTTGAGTTTTCCCTAATTAATTTGTCACTTAAAAAACATTAGGTAGGCATGTTATATATCAATGGAAAGGTAATTTTGTCTATTTTTCAAAACTGTATATAATTTTTGAAAATTAAAAAATTCGCGGAATACTTTTTTTTTAAAAAATTAAAAAATGTTTTTTATTCAGTTTTTGCGAAGATACAAATTTTTCAAATTGCAATAAAAATTTTATTTATGAATATTTTTGATGAAATTTTACAGTTAGGTAGATTTTTTTACTCAAAATCTAAAATTAAATAAAAAGTTCGAATTTTCTTATTAGAAATCCCGGAATTCCCAAAAAAGTTTTAAAAATCCCAAAAATGGGATTTTTTGGTTTTTTGCCTATTATATCCATACCAGGGGCGGGGTTATCGAAACCCGTTACAAAATGATTAAGAACATATTGGGTCATATAAAACAGGTCACTATAATTTGATATCGACTATGCGATTTGAGAATTTTTGCTCAAAATTGAATTTTCTATAAAAAAATAGGGTTTTTTGGATGGACCTGGTCCCCTCGGTATCAAAACTTTTTAGGTTTTGTTTCATTAATCGTATTTTATGTAAAGTCAGCTTTTCAAAAAGTATAAATTCTATATACATCTTCTTAGAAACTTTTTAGATAACTTAAAAAGAAAAAGATACTTTTTTCCCAAAAAAATGGCAAAAAATCGCCTTTTTTTAATTTTTTAAATTAAAATGCCTATAACTTTGGACTCAGTCATGATTTTTACATAATTCTTTCACTGCTTGATATATAAACTTGTTGTTAAGCGAATAAAAAAAGAAATGGCGAAAATCGGGAATATTTGGACCCGCTATTATCAAAAAACTAAAGTAAGAACGGTAAAAATTTTAAAATTTTAATTTTCAAATGCGAATATCTCCTAAACTATAAGAGATAATTTACTGCTATGACGACATTTTTTATAGTGCTCGATGAGGAGATTCTCAAATGAAGAAATAGGATCGTTTTAAAAATTTAACATAGCCGAGGTGTCCTAATTTGAGGACCCCCCGCCGGGCCCCTGGTTGGCCTATAAGGTCCAAATTCAAAACCTACTCTTTGTGCATACCAAATTTCATTAAAATCGGATTAACCGTTTAGAAGTTACCGAATTATTTCCCTCTTTTTTTTTCCTATACCACTGTGCATAAGTATTTTAAAAATAAGTCGCGACAAATACAAAACCACCAGTCTCAATTATATCGATAAAATTTTTACTCATATCCTGTTTACATAGTCTGTTTAGTATTAATTATTTGGTGTAATATAAACACAAATGTCATTTACAGTGTAAACACAACCACGAACAACTTCATTGTCAGTCCGTCAGCAGAGTTAAATACATATAATTTTAGAAGCAACAACAATTTGTATGTCTGGTTTATTGGTTGTTGAATTGGTCGGTCGGTTTAGTATGTAGCTGTTGTTTAAGCAGGCAAACGTCAGATGACACTGCCACAGCAATTTAAGAAAATAAATTAACAGCCACAAGACTAAACTCGCATACAATTTAATCGATTAGTCGTCAGGCGAAATGAGCGTCAATGTCTGTCTGAAAACTTGCGACAACACAATGAACGAAACAAGCATATAAATATGTGTACATAAATATACATACATTTAGTAAGATTGTCATTAAAAGTGAAATGGATTAGCGATAAACTCTTATTTACATTCAAATAGAGACTAATAGAGGCTTAATCCTATACAAAGTATTAAACAACGAATCTACTATATTCTTTTAAAATTTTAATTTAATTGATTTTTAAATATGGTTAGACAGATTGAAAAGTAGTTGAAATAATAAATTTTAAAATACTTATAGTTGATATAAAGACTTGAATTGAGATATTTTTTACGCAAACTTTTAAAGAATACTTTTTCTAAAGTATTGCAAAAGTTTATGGTGTATTTTTATCCATTAGTAATTTTTACACCCTCTAAGTTTCAGCATAAATATTATGAACAGTTTTTATTGACTAAAGTTGTCAAACTTTTTAATTTTGTGTTTCCAAACTTTCCAGTAAAAATCCAGTTTACTTGGTAGAATTTGAACACGAGCCTAATTATCAATAAGAAATTCAGCCAACATAACCAAAATAGTTACTTCATTTACAAAGAGTTAATGGTAAGTACACATCACTAGAAATGCTCGTAAACATCAACCTATTTTAACATAAACAGCGTTGTGCATTTTGAAAAAATAGGGGAAAATTAAGTGACAAACACAAATATTGAAAAAATCATCTAAATAGGATGATACATACATCGGGAATAAAAATAAAATTACTAGGTGTGAAAAATAAATACTTTATAAAAAACGACAAAAACAACTTTGTATAATATCCAAAAATTTAACTCTGTCACTGAAACAATATAATCTAATCTAATAACTTAATAAAGATAAAAGAAAAAAAGTTGTATATTATACAAAATTTTACTCTATTTTACTGGAACAATATAAGTAAACTAAAGACCATTTCATGACAACTTTGATGGTTTACTTAAGTAAACTAATAAGTCTTTTCTGAAAGATTTTTAAGTACGTTTATTTAAAAATGCTAGGTTCTTAGTGTTACCCTAAATATAGCAGCCATGCAGTAATATCGGTGTAATGACGGTTTTGTAAATTAATAACTAGTTTTAAGTACTGAGATACGTTTTTATTGAGTATAGGGTATAAAGCTCTAAAGCACTTTGTCGTCTTATTCACAGTATGTTCGATATGTTTTTGGAATAACGGTTTTTTATCCCAGTAAATTCCCAGTTACTTCACTGATTCATTGAATAGAATTGTAACGTTACCATTTTAAGTTGCTTTAGGAACACTTTTTGGGATTTTATTGAATAGAAACTAAATGGCCTGTGTTTTGTCCGTATTAATTTTAATTTTTCATTTGATATAATCTATATATCGTCATATGAAATCCAAAAAGCTCTTAGTCACATGGAACAAATTTTTCAGGAGAAGCAAAAATCCGTCTAAAATGATAAATAAACCAAAAATGTTCAACATATTCTCAAGTTAAGCATATTTCTTATTGATAAATTATTATTTGAAGAAAAATTTGCGGTTTTGTTTTACTTACGGAGATATGAAACTTACGCCCTTGAGAATTTGTTTTTTCTGAAACCCAAAAGGTAATAGTTTTAACATTTTCAACTAAATTCAAATCGGTTTTTGTTGGTCAATTAGGCCGAAACATGGAAGCCATAAGGCTTGTTTGTTTTCATAAAGATTTTAAGAAAATTGGAATTTTTCTTTGAAAAAAAATCTAAAAATTATAAAATAATCTTTAAATTACAAGGATTCGGTAAAAGTACCATTTTTGTTTCATTTGATGCCAACTTATAACATTTCATAGTTTCGAAGTTAAAAGTTCAAAAGAATTTTAAAATTTTCATTTAGAACATAACCATTTAGAATTTCTTTGATAGGGACGTTGATTTTAATTGTAGGAGTGTAAAATTTTGCAGGAACATGTATTTTGATACGGTGCATCATATTCAATCAAAAAGTCGATTTTGATTTTTTTGTAACTTAGGGCTTTTTGGATTTTATATGACGATATATAAAAAAGTTGCGTTACTGACTGATTGATCATCGCACAGCCTAAACGGCTGAACCTAGAAACATGATATTTTGAGACAAAATGTATTTTTGGTTATGTAGGTCCACTAAGAAGAGATTTTTAGATATTCAAATTTTAGGGGGGAAAAAAGGGTAAATTCGGTGACATTCAATATACTAACATATAAGAGATACTACAAAAAGATTACACTTATCGTTGTTTATTCAAAAAATAAGCGGACAGGTTTGGTACTTTTTCGAAATTCAATTCATTTTGGGAGTAAATCGGTAAAAACTGTATTTTGGTACTTTTTTAAACCTTATGTAGCTTTTTAACCAGTGTAGCTTTTTAACCAGTGAACATAGCTTTTTAACCAGTGAACATAGAAATAAAATTTAGATCACATTCGTACCTTATTGAAAAATTAAGAATATAAGTTTGGTACTTTTGGGAAATACGGACGTTTAAGTTGTAAAAATCTTACTTATTTTTTGGTATTTTTTTGTAAAACATTCTGTATAATCGATTTTCCGCGTTAATTGAATGCCAACTTTGGCTAGATATATATAATAGATATTTTAATTAAATAAAAAATTAATATATACTTATATAAAATGTATAAGTATTTATATAAAAATGTCTTTTTTCCAATTTAGTATTTACGTTTTACGGGAATTCCTCTTTTCGATTTGTTTTAATTGTTCATGATTGTTAAAAAATAATAGAATTTTTCTTATAATTACGGATAATAGAGGTAATCACGGTTAAACGATGCTGAAAAATTTAAGTCAATCCAAAACAAGTATGAATGTATAGTAGGACATTGCCGACTGGTATACCCTACACCAGTAAGTATGTTAAAAGAGTGGATAATTTAAAAAAAAAAAGCATTTAATTTGCTCTTTAACCATATTGTGGAATATTTTTACGTATTATTGACAAAAAAATTATATTTTCTACAAGAGGGCTCATACGGGAGTAAGGGTAAATATTTATGTAGATTTTAATCGTTTTATCAGAAATTATAATTGAATTTTTACCTTCAAGACATTTTCTGAAGGGGAGTTTGTATGGAGGCTAGGGTCAAATGAGGCCCGATCACGATAAAAATTAGTAGTGTCATTTATGATTTATGAGTCCAAATGCCGATTCACGGGGTACGGTTGTATGGGGGCTAGGCGAAATAATGGACCGATTTCAACTATTTTCAATAGCGTTCGTCCCTAAACCAAGAAAAGAGTATGGTATACTTTAAGGTGGGTCTAGGACCAATATTTTTGGGTGTTACAAACATCAGCACAAACGCATAATACCATCCTCACTATAGGGTATAAAAATTTAAGTTTTCTGACGAATATAAAAAAAAATAAGTTACTATAAAAATTCAATCTGCTGTTCGAAAAAGTGGTAGTTATTGAGAGGCACTTTCTTTAGAATGGTTAAGTACAAAAGTTAAAAAAATATATACAGGTAAACCAAAACCAAACGTCCAGACGGTTTGAAAAATTTGCTGATAGATTTTTGTTTTTTAACCACTTAATAAATCTAAAAGATTAAATTAAATTAAAAAACAAGTAGGAAAGTATAGTCGGGCATGGCCGACCATATGATACCCTACACCATGAGTATATTTTTACAATTTTTACTTTTATAAAATTTTTATTTTTTGTAAAGAAACTTTTATGTTGAATATTACCATAATTCCAAAATATTTAAGCCATTTATTGATAAAAAACTAAAATTCCTAAATGAGGCTTTATATAGGTCAAATATGGGCCGATCCTCGGTAAATTTGGGAATAGGATATATTTCTAAATAACAGTTAGTTTTGTTGAGTTTCATTGCGATACAAATGGTTACAAGTCAATTTTAGACGTTTAAGTCATTTTTTTAAGGGGGGTTTGTATGGGGGCTAGGGTCAAATATAGGCCGATCCTTACGAAAATGCAGTATCATTTATACTTATATAAAACTTATTTGTGCCAATTTTTAGAGAGATAGCAGAATATTTGACGTAATTATAGCATAAAAAGTTCAAATCGGGAGGTACGGTTGTATGGGGGCTAGGTGAAATAATGGACCGATTTTAACCATTTGCAATAGGCTTCGTCCTTGTGCCAAAAAACATGCTTGGTCTAAATTTCATCAAATTATCTTGAAAATTGCGGCCTGTACCTTGCGCACAAGGTTTACATGGACAGCCAGCCAGCCAGTCGGACAGACGGACGGAGTGACGAGTTTAACACAATTTTAAATTTTATATACAGATTTATTTATTTATCTATTACAATACAATTACAAATTATACTCAACCCAATTTACTGAGCAGGGTAAATAAAGATCAGAGTTTCTGGTAGGAACTGAACCAACAACCCCCAGACTGACTAGCACACTACCATATAGCCTACCGAGGCACCCAAATTTATATATAGATTTTTTCCATTCTTACTTTAACAATCCCAAAATGTGGATTTTCGAAATCGGTCTTTTAGAATTTTTCTAAAATTGCTCTACTTTTTTCAACTGCATAAAAAAAGTTTTGAGCATAGTACGCAAACCTACTAAATCCACTTATTTTAGGATGATTTAAATACGGAATTTAAACATTTCTACTTAAAACCAGTGAAAAATATATCAAGTTTGTCGAAAATATTTTTGAAATATAAATTGTCTGTTTCCCAAAATTGATTTCAACATCAACAATTTGAATTAAAAAAATCATTGATTTAAGAAGTAATTCCAGAACTGATCAATTGAAATTTTTGGTTGTGAATAGTTTTGAAACTGAGTTTAAAAGTATAATGATATTTCGAATCTAAAAGACACGAATTAAATCCTTTGTACATAAAATGTCTGTTCAATAACTTAAAGTTTTTACAAATTTTAACAAAAATATTTGAAATTAGTATTGAAATATAAAACCAAATTGTGATAACTTGAAACAATTTTTTGTTAATAAATAGACATATTATTACAATTCCGAAAAAATTTGGAAAATTCTTAAAAACGTATGTACAATGCATTTTTTTAGTTTTTTAATGTATTCTGGTCCTGTGGCGCGAATTTCTCTATAGTATCTATACTGAAACAATTATTGAGTAGTAGGTTTTTTGGGATAATTTAAATTGCTCTGAAAAAAAATGTTCAGAATTTTTAACCGGTTAAAACTTATTTTTATATTGCACATTATTTTTAAACATATTTTTACAGAAAAAACAATTAACATTGACAAAAACAAAAGATATTTGAAAAATACTAGAAAAGGTAATATATTACATTTTTGGGTGCTAAATGAGTTTAAAAAGTGCTAAATCTAGCTCTAAAAGTGCTAAATTGGCAACAATGCTTATAACTCAAAATTCATAACCGATCATATTAGTTGGAATATTGTGCACATCTGAGAACAAAATCCTTTAAAATGATATATTTCTTGCTAATATCAGATATATACTGTAGGAGTAAATGGTGTCACAAAAAATCACCTATAGATATCAAAATTTTGGAGACCTCTAACTCCAGGAAAAATATTTTAATTATGTACATTTTTTCTTACAATTAACATAAATAGAATATTTGACTAATACATCATTAACACATACACGAAATCTAGTTGATTTTAATAAGATTTTTCATACATGTGATGCAACTCTGTTTTTCCCTATATAATACTAAACAAGTAGGAAAGTATAGTCGGGCATGGCCGATCATATAATACCCTACACCATGAGTATATTTTTAAAATTTGTATTTGTTATAAAGAAACTTGTATGTTGAATATTACCATAATTCCAAAATATTAAAGCAATTTATTGATAAAAAAAATAAAATTTCTAAATGAGGCTTTATATAAGTCAAATATGGGCCGATCCTCGGTATATTTGATAAAAGAATATATTTGTAAATAACAGTTAGTTTTGTTGAGTTTAATTGCTATACAAATGGTTACAAGTCAATTTTAGATGTTTAGAAATTTTTTCAATGGGGGGTTTCCTTACGAAAATCTGCAGTGTCATTTATACTTATATAAAACTTATTTGTGCCAATTTTTAGAGAGATTGACGTAATTATGGCATAAAAAGTTCAAATCGGGAGGTACGGTTGTATGTGGTCTAGGTAAAATAATGGATCGATTTCAACCATTTTCAATAGACTTCGTCTCTGTGCCAAAAAAAACATGCTTGGTCCAAATTTCATCATTTTATATTGAAAATTGCGGCGTGTACCTTGCGCACAAGGTTTACATGGACAGCCGGACAGACGGTCGGACGGACATGTCTTAATAGACTCAAAAAATGATTCTGAATCGATCAGTATACTTAAAGGTGGGTATTTGTCCAATATTTTTGTATGTTACAAACATCAGCACAAACGTATAATACTCTCCCCACTATAGTAGTGTAGGGTATAAAAAACAAACAAAAAATATGTCAACAAAATTTCTATAAATTTGAAAATATATATGAAAAGTTTAATATTATTGGTAAATATCTCCTTTTTTAAATAAAGTTTTCATAAATATCCTTATTTTTCAAATCACACTTTTTTGAGATATATAAGAAAAATGAAATCTTTCTAAATTTCGAGAGGAGTAAGTATAAATGGTCTAGATTTGCAAAAAGATTTTAAATGAATTCTACTAGTTTTCGTGTATGTGTAAATAGGGTATAACCCCTGGCTTACACAGACGAGCTCTGAGAGAATAAAACACAATTGTGAGAATTAAGTATTTTACATATTTTTTTTTCTTTTTGCGTTAGTGCAGAAAAAAATAAAAAATAACTATATCTTTAAAAAAAAACAAATATTTTCATTCGCTAGTGTATGAAATTACATTAATAACACAAAAAATAACGTTTAAAAAATACATTTTTATTTAGTACCTTTTGAACAACTGTGTTTATTTTTGTGCTTCTACTAATAAATTCTCACCAGTTAGGTCTTTGGCAGTGGACTTAGGTCCTTGACAATATTAAAGTTCTTCGTGCAAAATTTGAAGAATCTAGTGCTATAATATTCCCAGATAAACGACATTTTGTATTTAATTCATATGGGAGGTGTCAAGCCCCCCATTGAAAGTCCGTCTGTTATTCTCTAAATGTTCACATGAGTATCAAAATTCTTCATGTAAAATTTTAAGATTCTGGCTCTAATAGTTTCTCATTTTTTCCAAAAATATTCTTACGTTTTCCATACAAAATTTGAGGACTCTAACTCCTTTAGTTTCTGAGATATGCGTGTTTTAATACTTATTTTGAATGTGGACGTGGCACGTCGCAAACTTGAAATTTTGAATTAAAAAGTAGCCTATAATTCCTTCCAGACAAACAGGAAGACACTGTAAAATTTTCAGAAAAATCGGTCCAGCCGTTTCGCATACAAGCATACATAAAAACAAACACACATCGTTTATATACATATATATAGATATGGATGGTACTTTCTATAATAAAGTTTTATTAATTAAATTAACTTTGAAAACAAAAATTTATTTTTAGTAAATACAAATCTTATACTTCTAGAAAAATTTTAGTTCAAATAAAAATATGTATAAATAAAAAATTGTGAAAAATGCGCTTGAATCACAAATTTCTTCAAATTTACTTCCTGAAAACAACTATATTTTCGACTGCTAATAGTTATTCAAATATAAACTGTTAACCATAACAGTTTTACTCCATGTCTTTTTTCAAAAAGACATGGAGTAAATAGGTATTCTCTTTTACTCGTTTTCATACAACAAATAATCTACTCGATAACGACTATTTTGTGTTACAACTGTAGCGGTAGAATTTTAAAAATTTAACAAAAAATATATATATATTTTTTAATTAAAACAAAACAAGGTAAATTGTGAGAGGGGTAACCAAAATACAATTTTACTTTACTCACAGATTGACTCGGTCTAATGTACATATGTTCTATTAACACATTTCTAATTGTTAATAGTTTAATCTTATCATCCAAGTGTGATGTCACCACGGAGTCGGTAGTTGCAAATAACAATGAAAATGTCTTACCTTCAACTACAGGGGGTATTTGAAAACATAGGATAAATAAAACACTTCGTGTGTTTCAAACCCACAATATTTGATACAATTTATTCTAGCACACCTGGGACAATTACACACTGAACTTGAAGAAAAAAATTGTCTACAATGAAATAAAAAATTCCCTGAATCCTTGCAAATTACTCAATCATTAATGTTTGCAACACTCGCTATAAACAATTAAGTGTCCCTTATTAAGTCTTACTTGTGATCGCGACTATAAACCAACTATTTACATGCACATTCAGTAATGTACTCGTATGTATGTGTGTAATCTTAATCTTCATTTGAGAGAGAAATAATGATTTGAAATTGTGTTCGTATTTTATGACTCTGGCGCTGGATTTAAATTCACTTCCTTTCACATTTAATTGCGACAATATCGACAAGTGTCACCTCTCTACACATACACACATAAGTACATATGTACATTAAAAAACATATTAGTGTATTATTGTTTTTACAAATACACATATTGTGAGACACATTAATATTAAGTTCATGTATGTACAAGCACTTACCCGTTAGCATACAAATCATCAACTCGTAATTGAATAATAGTATACCTGCATGATTCGTGGCTCGTTAATGAAAACGTAAACAATGTTTGAACCCTAATTAAAGAGTGCGTTCAGTTCAATTAAGTTTCATTAAATATACATATGAAAAGAATATGATTGAAACGAACATCTGAAATCAATGTCAACTTACGACGGCAATTGCAAATTTTATATAAAAATGTTACTTGTTTCAATAACAACCAAACAATGTAATTATTTTTAACAATTTCTATTTGGCGAAGCGCGTATGAAATGTTTGTTTGTACATATTGCAGACATACATGCATAGATTCATTTATCTATGTATTTACAAATATTTGATCATAACTAGAATTATTTAGAGAGAATGTCGTCGTCATCAACGTCGCATTTATGAAACCAAAAGTAGTTGTAATTGGCTACCTGTTCCGTGTGTCTGACTAGAATCTATTGAAATATTGATAATTACTTGTACCGTTTAATTGCTTCATAAATATCTTGTGTTCAGCGGAAAAGTGAGCCATCCGTCGATGTGCAAGTGATGTTTAATCGTTCCTTCGCCTGATACTATCTTGTACTTAATGTTTGTGTATTTATGTGCATAAAAAGTGCAAGTACAATAAACGGATAAATCAATTTACCTATAGTCTGGTCAGGCTATCTAAATAAATACTTATGTATGTACTTGACTCACTGAACGATGAGAATTTAGACGGGCTGTCGACTAAACATAAGAAAGTCTGACTTTTTGTTAAATGACACGGACTAAGGCTTATAAAATGTGCAATGGGAAAATAATGAAAACTAAAGACAGACACGTTCTATTTTACAATTTGAAAAGCGAATGAGATCTATAAAAGCTGAGCGCACACGAAAAAGGACATCAGTCACTAGCTGGTGTTTCACATCATAACATCTAAGACACAACTCGAAAATTATTTCGATATATTGGAATACTCTTTTAAACTTAAAAGAAAATGCATCGCTCAACCATCTTGCTCTTCCTTATGGCCACTTTGATGATCGACATGTCAAACGGATTGTACATTAAAAGCACCACTGAAAATCAAAGTTCCAAAACTCAAAACAATAAAGATGAATGGAGTGTTTTTAAACAAAAACTCGGATTAACCAATCAAAAAGGTAAATACTGTAAATGAAAATATTAATAATCTCTATTGTTAACCACTGTTAAATAACATATTAAAATTACCGTTTATACATTTTAAAGACATTTTGTAAACAGCTACCTTTTCTTTTTTCATTACAGTTGAACTATTAAAGTCTCAAAAGGACCAACAGGGCACTATGGAGTTATTGAATAAATTTATAGAAGAAAATCCCAAATACAATGAAAATAAAGACACAGGCGAGGAAAACACAAACCAGGAAGCTTCAAATAATTTTCTACAAATTTATCACAATCTGTTAAAACAGTTAAAACTCTCACGCAGCACATTGAAGACTTCGCTCAATTTTGAATTGGCTGATAAGTCACAAAAGAATCTTAAACGTTCCCGCCGTAAGATTGCAGTTAAAATGGTTTCCGATATGCCAACTGAAAAAATCGATGATTTACTCAAAATGTTTAATGAAAAACATGGCATTAATAACCAGGACAATGGCGACGATGATGATGATGCTGATGGCGATGCCCCAGAAGGTAATGGCGACTACAGCGATTTTCCCATGATCCTACCCTCAGCTATGGATCCCGATTATATGTATGAAAATCTTTACGAAGACGAAGAAGATTTAGCTGTCCCAGCCAAATCACATCACAATTCTCAATATGGATCTTTGCAAGATTTAATACTACAGGCCAGTCGCAATCAGTGGCAGCGTGAAGTCGAAGAAACCAAGTTGCGCAATCGCAATAATGAGCATTTCATTTAAATTTTAAATGTTTGTTTTTCATTTCACGAAGTAATCATGTGCAATATTTTCTTTATATTACTCAAACACAACTGATCATTATTTGTCATATGGAACGTGTAACACGTTGATCGCTGTTATTAACAAAAACTGTCCTATACACTTTGTGTTTGATTATTATCGCAGTCCCAATTTAGAATATACTATCTAATGTTTCGCTAGATCGAATCATTTGTTTAGTTATAATACATTCACTCATATATTTATGCAAATACTATATATGTTCAAATTTACGCAACACAAAAACCTCAATAATTATATCTTTTTTTATGTAAACATATAGGTAATTTTAGTTTATTTATTATTTAATATCATTAACCTACTTATTTAGATTTAATATGTGAATTCACCAAATATTTATATTATATATTTAATTAAATAGTTCAATAAAATATACTATAAATCAATAATTTTTGGATGCTCATTTATCTATATTTAAATATTTTATATGAGCAAAATTAAAAATTTTTAAGAAATAGATACATTTTTTTAAATTTTTGTCTTCTGACAAGGACCACATTTAGCGGTTAGCTTTACAAAAGTTTAATTATACCTGTTCTACCTCATGCTTCAATAATCTGCCGGACAGAAAGTGTAATATTAAAATAATATAGAGAGGTCAGCGTACATGCTTCTTGTGTGAAAGTTGTGCCATAAGTATTATGTAAAAGCGGCCAAGCTATAGGACACGTCATCAATATTCACTGGATAAATTCATCACAATCGATGACATGTCCGATCGAATACTAGAAACAGAATGTGTAGGAATTTTTCAAATACTGATCAAAGATGTCCGAGTAGCAACGGGTTTTAATTGGGGGACAAAGTAAGCCTGAGGTTCTATGTTGAAGAAACATAAATATACCATTTATTTATATTATAAACCTAAAGTAAAAACAGAAACATACCACCGGGAACTATTCAAAATTAAAATAAAAAAGTAACAAAAATTAGAAAAAGTAATCAAAATTATTTCTATTTATGTAATGTTTATGGTATGTATGAACTTTAAAGTCATAAATTAATTTCGACAGACGGACGGACCCAGAATGAATGACCACTGTTTCGATGTGTTTGTCACCCCGTTTGAACACTCTTCTTGACGGTAGGTATAAAAAAATTCATAAATATTTACATAGTTAGTTTATTACTAGAGATCAAAGAAGAATTTTTATTTTTTTTATATTTTGAAAAGAGAATATAAGCAAACTGCATTTCGTACATTTTTTAGCAAAAGATAACCAAAACGAAAAATTAATTTACAAGTAAACATGCATTTTTATTTTGCATGTGTACAATTTTGGTTATAATAACCAAAGTGAAAACACATATTACGGAACTTTTAATTTAAATTTTGAATATTTCGAAGAAATCTATTTTCTGTACAGAAAATAATAATACATAACTGGAATGAATTTTGTAATTAATTGTATGAATCGAGCATGACTTTTTTCCCAGACCATTTCATAAAATATTAAAAGTTAATAGAATGTATTAATTTGTACATGACGTAATTTTTTGGAACTTTTATTTTTTTCTGCAATATTCATGAACAAATTGCCAACAATCTAATCTGTTTCCATATTTAGTAGATAGTAATCCTCTATTAGCGTATTTTGTATAATAAAACAAGTAGGAAAGTATAGTCGGGCATGGCCGACCATATGATACCCTACACCATGAGTACATTTTTACAATTTTTACTTTTATAAAATTTTTATTTTTTGTAAAGAAACTTTTATGTTGAATATTACCATAATTCCAAAATATTTAAGCCATTTATTGATAAAAAACTAAAATTTCTAAATGAGGCTTTATATAGGTCAAATATGGGCCGATCCTCGGTAAATTTGGGAATAGGATATATTTCTAAATAACAGTTAGTTTTGTTGAGTTTCATTGCGATACAAATGGTTACAAGTCAATTTTAGACGTTTAAGTCATTTTTTGAAGGGGGTTTGTATGGGGGCTAGGGTCAAATATAGGCCGATCCTTACGAAAATCTGCAGTATCATTTATACTTATATAAAACTTATTTGTGCCAATTTTTAGAGAGATAGCAGAATATTTGACGTAATTATAGCATAAAAAGTTCAAATCGGGAGGTACGGTTGTATGGGGGCTAGGTGAAATAATGGACCGATTTCAACCATTTTCAATAGGCTTCGTCTTTGTGCCAAAAAACATGCTTGGTCTAAATTTCATCAAATTATCTTGGAAATTGCGGCCTGTACCTTGCGCACTAGGTTTACATGGACAGCCAGCCAGCCGGACAGACGGACGGACGGGCATGTCTTAATCGACTCAAAAAAGTGATTCTGAATCGATCGGTATACTTTAAGGTGGGTATTGGACCAATATTTTGTATGTTACAAACATCAGCACAAACGTATAATACCCTCCCCACTATAGCGGTGTAGGGTATAAAAATTTAAATTGAAATGCTGAAAAACTAATTCTTAAACAAGAAAACGGGAGGTACGGTTGTATGGGGGCTAGGTGAAATAATGGACCGATTTCGACCATTATTAATAGGCTTCGTCCCTGTGCCTAAAAACATGCTTGGTCCAAATTTCATCAAATTATCTTGAACCTTGCGCACAAGGTTTACATGGACAGCCAGCCGGACAGACGGACGGACGGACATGTCTTAATCGACTCAAAAAATAATTCTGAATCGATCGGTATACTTTAAGTATAGACCAATTTTTGTATGTTACCAATATTTTGTATGTTACAAACATCAGCACATACTCTCCCCACTATAGTGGTGTAGGGTATAAAAAGTGGATAATTTGGAAAAATAAAGCATTTAAATTGTTCTTTAATCGTATTGTGTAATATTTTTACGTATTATTGACAACGAAAAGAGATTTTCTACAAGAGGGCTCATAGGGGCGTAAGGGTAAATATGGGCCTATCCTTATAAATTTTTGGTAGAGAAATTCACTTCTACCTTAAAGTTATTTACATATATAGATTTAAATCGTTTTATTAGAAATTATAAGTGAATATTAACCTTCAAGTCATTATCTGAATGGGAGTCTGTATGGTGGCTAGGGTCAAATGAGGCCCGATCACAATAAAAATTAGTGTTGTCATTTATTGTTCTAAAAAACTAATTTTTGCTGATTTTTTTGACATTATAAAACATTTAACGTACTTATGACCCTAAAGTCAGACGGACGGACAGAGAACAATTACAGAAGGGACTTTTAACAGTTTTTAAGATATATGAAATTTTGTATTTAATGCATATATGTGGTGCGAAGGCCTCCATTGAAAGTTCGGCCGTTATTCTCTAAATTTTCACATGAATGTCAAAGTTCTTTATACAAAATATAAAGATTCTAGCTCTAATAGTTTCTTAGATATACGAATTTTTCTATTTAATTCATATAAGGCTTCAAGCTCCCCAGATGAAAGTCCTTTGCAGTAAAATTTGACAAAAATATTGATATTTATAAATTCAGAATTCACACAAATTCAAAAACTTCATATCATTTTAAGATTAACCAAACAAAAATCGTTCCTTTTATCTGTAAATTTTTAGTTTATTAAATTTTTAAAATTTGAAGTTATAAGTAGAAATTACTGTTGTTTCTTCATTTAAAAAAAATAATAATTTTAGCGCGTTCCCTATTTCATTTCTTTTGATTTTTTAGAATAATGACATTACCTATTGAAACTTCTAAGTTAAGATATATTTCTGTTTAAAAGTCCTAAAGTTGCCCCAGTCATTTAGGTGTGAACCTTAAACACGAAAGTCCCCTTTTTACCCATTTTAATTTTTCTAAAATATATCTTTGACTGATTACAGCAAAATACTTCTCAATTATTTGCATATTTCCCAAAAATTACCTAAGCTTACCTGTTAAGTTTGAATTATCCACATGCCTATTTCAGTCTGACAACGTTGCAAAAGAAAAATTGTGTATATCAGCTATTAGATAACTGAATCGAATATAATTTCGCGTTAGAATACACAAAAATTCGTTTTCAAGCACAAAAGTACCGATTTTCCCAGTTTTTCGCCCTTTTTCCCAATTTTTGATATCAGTTTTGTTAGAATTTTCGCAAATCACTTTTTCTAATACATATTTCTGACATTTTAGAATGCTAATTCGAAAATATTTTCGAATTAAAATAGCCAATAATAAAATAAATAAGAAAATTAATTCATCCGTTTATGCGTGATTGACGCACAAACAAATAAGCAAACTTACAAAGAAATTATAATATATATTAGGATAAGTTCAAAATCTTATTGGTAAATTGAAAACAGTTTTGAGTGCATTGTTATGTAATTTCTGTCAAGCATACAACTCTGTACTGTTTGTACTAGCGTTGTTATGAATTGATTTTGATAATTTGAATTTGAATTTTGTAACTGTATTCTATGTTTTTGAAACAGTGATGTATTCAAATAATATGTGTTTTGTTTACGTATTTTTATTGAAGTAATTGTAAGGTTCGAATATTTTTTATGGTAATCGCTTGGGTGCACAAAATGCACAATCACCGTTTTATGTTAATTTGTGAAGAAGATTAGAATAGAGTAAGTTTCGATGGAACTTTAACTTTTAATTTTTTTTTTATTATTGTCAACCATTTTATTCTTTGAATATAGATAATAAAACACGACACACGATACACATTTGCATCACATGTTGATGCTTTCGATTTAAACATTTTGTTTTATTATTGTTCTAAGTGGAAGTTACTGCCGTAACACAAATTTTACGTTGCTGCCGCAACATTTTTTATTATTCTATTGGTTTGAATAAATGCCGCCACGCCGAAGCGAGCGCTTGAAGGAAAAGAACATGTCGTCATATGAGGAAAATGCCGCAGTGGCTTCTCCGGCGGAAAGTGATGATGAGAAGACAATGATCGAAATGGACCAACCATCTGTTGCCGAACTGAAGGAGGAAATTGTGGCCCTGAAAAACTCCTTACAAAAATTATTAGATGCATCCAAGTCCTCAATTTCATCAGCCTTATTGACTACAGAGACTCAATTGCCTGTTGTGACAACTTTAGCGAATAGTCTGTCAAGTAATGTGTCTCCAGCCGTAGCAGCCAACAATTTGCATTCAACGTTGAATACCACCAACATGCCAGCGTCAACAACGCCAATGCAACATCAGAAAGTAAATATATGTGAGTACACAATGCCATTTCAATATAGTTTGCCCCAGCAATTTACTACCGCGCGTTCGTTTGTTCCTACAACATCCTCTTTGCCCTATTCTAGTGCACAAACATTCGTGCAAACCTCTATGCCATATTATAACACGCATTCACATGTTCCAACGCCCTACACTGTCACACAGAAATATACGCCAACAACAACGTCTTTTTCGACCTCAGTAGACAACATACAACAACGATTTACACAAATGTATACATCAGCCCCGTCACATCAACAGACGTACCCACCAGTGACATCAACAAACCTACCTATATATACTACAGCCGCCCCCTTGAATATGACCGATATACAATCTGCCAACGACTGCCGGCAACTTCGTAAGCTTCACGACTTACCGCCTTTTTCTGGCCAACCCGAACAATGGCCCATGTTTATAGTAGCGTACAGGGAAACCACAATAAATTATAATTATTCAAACTTGGAAAATTTAATACGTTTACAAAAATCACTCAAAGGTGATGCTAGAGCCAAAGTGGAATCATTTTTGATTCACCCCGATACTGTGAACCAGGTGGTCAGTACACTTGAGTTCCATTATGGTCGCCCTCAGTTGCTAATACGCAGCCAGATTGCAAAGGTGCGAGCCATCCCCTCAATTACTGAAAAGAGAATGTATGAAATTGTTAATTTTAGTACCATGGTTTCTAATTTGTCTGCATTTTTGTTAAATGCGAACGCCACAGCCCACCTGAGTAATCCTACACTGCTAGACGAGTTAGTCAACAAGCTTCCGCTTCAGAAACGAGAGGAATGGACAAAACATTCAATTAATCATCTTGGGCCGTATCCCAGTGTACATGACTTTAGTTTATGGTTGCAGGAAGTTGCAACATATATTTCGCTTTCTTTGGAAGCAGACCCTGGTAAATCAGAAGTAATATACCATAAAAAAGAGAAATCTAATCCATCATTTACGATTGTGAATGAAGATAATCGACTTACCAAGTGTCCCATGTGCCAGCAAAACCACTTATTGTACCACTGCGATAAATTCAAGGAAATCCCTACAAATGAGAGATGGCAATTTGTGAAAAATAATCACCTCTGTTTTGGTTGTCTTCGTGCCGGCCATAATTCATTTAAGTGCAAAAATAGACGTCAATGTGGTTTGTCAAAATGTGTTAAATATCACAATCGTTTATTACATGAAGATTTAAAATTGAAAAGGGATGAAAATAACATAGTTGATTGCGAAAGTAGCAACACTATTGCATGTTAACACATAAACACTGTTCAATGTGAGGATGACAACAAAATTAACGAGGTGAAAATGAACGGAGAGAAAATGGGCGACTCTGTAAATGCAATTAGCAATCCAATTAGCGAATTAATTGACAAGGAAACATTATTTAAATATTTGCCGGTAGAGTTGACAGGACCGAAAGGTAGTATAAAGGTTGTGGCCTTTATAGATGAAGGGTCAAAAATAACACTTTTGGAAAATGAAATTGCTGATAAAATCGGACTTCAAGGTACTCCTAATGATTTATGCCTTGGTTGGATAGGAGGTAAGACGAGTAATGAAATGTCAAGAAAGGTGAATTTTGAAATAAGTAGTATTAATGAAATTAATCCCAGATTCCAAATGAGAAATGTCTTTACGACGGAGAATTTAAACTTGCCGTCGCAAAATCTTCAATTTGATAAATTTAGGAGAAAATTTCCCATTTTGAACGATGTTGTCATTGATGATTATTATGATACCCGGCCAAAATTACTAATAGGTCTACCCCATACTAGTCTCGTTCGTCCATCTAAAGTTTTAAATTTAGACGGATGTTTTGCCTTACATCAAACGAGTTTGGGTAACATAATTTTTGGATCGAATGAAATCTCGACCGAGGCAACGGTATGTAAAATTGATGTGGATATTTTAAATAATATTCATAAACAAGTTTTAGATTATTTTACTCTGGAAAATTTGGGAATTAAATTATTAGAGCCAATAGTATCTCATGATGATATGAGAGCTGAGGAAATATTGAATAGTACCACAGTAAGAAAAGAGTCCCACTACGAAACTGGCCTTCTATGGAATCGGGATATGTTTGAAACCAAGGATAGTTATCCTATGGCATTAAAGCGACTGCAGAATATGGAAGCCAAAATGAATAAGGATAAAAGTTTAGCTCAATGGTATATGGCTAAAATAAATGATTATGTTGCTAAATCCTACGCCAGGAGGTTATTACCGGAGGAAGCTGCACTAAAAAATAGTCGTACCTGGTACTTGCCTCATTTTGTTGTAACGAATGTAAATAAGGAAAACAAAAGACGCCTAGTTTTTGATGCGGCTGCAAGTATAGATGGCGAATCCTTTAATTCGAGGTTAATGAAAGGACCCGTAAAGTATCAACCTAAGTCGCTGTTGTCTATATTATTTCGATTTCGCCAGGGTAAAATAGGAGTTTGTGCCGACATCAGAGAAATGTTCCACCGCGTCAGGATTCGAGAAGAAGATCAGACAGCTCAGAGGTTTCTCTGGCGAGATGGGCAGTCTGATAGGCCGCCTGATGAATATGTTATGCAGGTTATGATATTTGGTTCGGTCAGCTCCCCTTGTTCAGCGCAATATGTTAAGAATCTTAATTCTGAAATATACAAAGATACTCATCCCAAGGCTTATAAGGCAATAGTTGATAACCACTACGTCGATGACTACGTCGATAGTTTTGACGATATGAATGAAGCCATTAGTGTTACCAGGGATGTAGTTTATATTCATAGCCAAGCTGGTTTTGAACTGAGAGGTTTCGTGTCAAATTCAAAGGAGCTTTTAACTGCAATAAATGATAGCGAACATATAAATGACGATCAAAGTTTGACAAATTTATGCGATAACGAAACTACAACTGGGAAAATTTTGGGGATGCGTTGGAGACAATCTGATGATAGTTTTTGCTTTGTTCTGAAGTTTGCAAGAGTTCCAAAGGAAGTTTTAAATGGGGACCGGAAACCAACAAAAAGTGAAGTGTTGAGCCTTACAATGTCAATTTTTGATCCCTACGGTTTTCTAGCCAACATTATTATAAAATCTAAAGTCCTTCTACAGGAGTTGTGGAGGAGCAAAATTGGGTGGGATTCGCCCGTTCCTGATGAGATTTATGCAAAATGGTACGTATGGTACAGAAGTTTATATGATATATGTGAAGTGAAAATACCCAGGTGTTATGGGAGAAATCTCTTTAGTACAAAAACAGTGGTTGAGCTACATATTTTTGCGGACGCTAGTCAAGTAGCGTATGCCGCCGTTGCCTATTGGAGGCTGTGTCACCATGGTGATGTTGACGTTGTTTTTGTTGCAGGCAAGTCGAGATGTGCGCCGCTAAAGCCGCTTTCCATTCCACGCCTTGAGCTGCAGGCGGCACTTCTTGGGGTAAGATTGAAAGAGTCAATAATAAGCTGTCACGACATAAGGCCAATGAACGTCATATTTTGGTCAGACTCCAAAACGGTATTGAAATGGATTCAGTCTGACTGTAGGGCCTATAAACAGTTTGTCGCCCACCGTATCGCAGATATACTAGATTCATCGGAGGTAGAGCAATGGCGTTGGTTGCCTGGAGCACTAAATCCTGCGGATGAAGCAACCAGGCCACAGAACTTTTCAAAAGCTTTTTCATCATCAAGTTGGTTGAATGGACCAGCATTTTTAAGAGATTCTAAGACAAGTTGGCCGAAACTCCCTGATGATATTAATGAACATGAGTGTCAAGCGGAAAGGAGATCCAAATTTGTTTTCACTGTAAGTGACAATTCAATCATTCCATTCGAGAGGTATTCAAACTTTAATAAACTGGTCAGAGTTATGTGTTGGGTTCGACGAGCGGTGAAAATGTTTAAGTCGTATGGCGCCGTTCGAAAAGAAATAGCAGTAAATTTTGGACGTCAACTAAGTGCTAAGGAGATTAATGATACTACTGACTTTTTGTGTAAAATGGTTCAAAGAGAAGTTTTCTCGGAGGAGTACAATCAATTGAGAATGAATAAACCCTTATCTAAGTCTAGCTCCATTTTTAAATTGACTCCGTTTTTAAGCAAAGATGACTTAATTTGTTTGTCTGGTCGTATCTATAATGCCACTTGTGTTGTTCGTAGTACAAAAGAGCCTATTATATTGCCTAAGAAGCACGTACTCACCACGCTTATTGTAAAGCAATATCATGAACAATTTAGACACCAGAACCAAGAGTCGATCTGCGCCGCAATCAGAGTAAAGTTTTGGATACCGTGTTTGCGGCAATTAGTAAGGTCCGCTAAAAGGAATTGCCAAGTTTGTAAAAATATGTTTGCTGTTCCAAAGCCACCACTAATGGGTCAACACCCCGAAGATAGACTTACTCCTTATGTAAGGGCATTTTCATATACCGGCATAGACTATATCGGCCCATTTTTAGTTTCAATAGGTCGTCGTCGTGAAAAGCGATGGGTATCTTTATTTACATGTCTAACAACCCGGGCAATTCATCTTGAAATTGCAAAAGATTTATCAACCGATGCAGTGATATTGTGCATACGAAATTTTGTCAACCGAAGAGGCTTGCCTGTACGTATAAGAAGTGATAGGGGCACAAACTTTGTGGGTGCAAGCAAGGAGAAGTTTATTTTCGATGATGCAAAAATAATAGATGAGTGTTCACAGCGTGGTATAGAATGGCTGTTTAACACCCCAGCAAATCCATCAGCTGGCGGAGCATGGGAGCGAATGGTCCGTTCGGTTAAAAATGTATTGGCTTTCACATTAAAGGAAAAGGCTCCTCAAGTTGAGACCTTCCACAGTTTATTAATAGAGGCGGAAAATTTAATAAATTCGCGACCATTGACGCATCTTCCCATAGAGAACACGGAAGCTGAACCTTTGACACCCAATCATTTTTTGATTGGATGTCCGAATATAGTACAAACGCCTGCTGTGCTTGAAAAAATTTGCCTGAGAAAACAATGGCATATACTGCAGCAGTTAAAACAAACTTTTTGGAAAAGATGGATACAAGAGTATCTGCCAGAGTTAACTCGAAGGACAAAGTGGCACCAGCCAGTTAAGCCTATCCAGACCGGTGATTTGGTTATAATATGTGATGATAGTGAAACCCGTGGGCAATGGAAAAGAGGTGTGGTAGAGGAGGTGTTCCTGGCAGCAGATGGGCAGGTTCGTTCGGCGGTGGTGAGAACAACAATTGGCAAATTAAGACGTCCGGCATCGAAATTGGCAGTACTTGAGGTTAGAAGTGAGTCTCCCTGGTCGACACACGGGGGCCGGGATGTTATGAATTGATTTTGATAATTTGAATTTGAATTTTGTAACTGTATTCTATGTTTTTGAAACAGTGATGTATTCAAATAATATGTGTTTTGTTTACGTATTTTTATTGAAGTAATTGTAAGGTTCGAATATTTTTTATGGTAATCGCTTGGGTGCACAAAATGCACAATCACCGTTTTATGTTAATTTGTGAAGAAGATTAGAATAGAGTAAGTTTCGATGGAACTTTAACTTTTAATTTTTTTTTTATTATTGTCAACCATTTTATTCTTTGAATATAGATAATAAAACACGACACACGATACACATTTGCATCACATGTTGATGCTTTCGATTTAAACATTTTGTTTTATTATTGTTCTAAGTGGAAGTTACTGCCGTAACACAAATTTTACGTTGCTGCCGCAACAAGCGTATTCAAAAGCCAAGTGATTTAGATGACTTTGAGTTAATGCTTTCATTAAGTTTATGTTTAAACTTATACAAAATACAGGCAAAAGTCCTGTACATATCCTCCTGTTTGGCATTTACATCCTTTGGTATTGGAACTATTTTTGAAGTTTTGAAAATTTCAGGATACTCAGAAGTTGCCAAAATGCAATTAATAATATACAACAAAGGAGTTGCAATTTCATTTTTACACACTACAAAAACCTTTGTGATAGTTTATCATGACAAGGGCTTTTATTAATAGAAAGGCTAGAAATAATTTCTAAAACTTGGATCGTGTAGAATATTAGAAACATTATAATGATAGTAATTGTTCACTGATTCATGATCAGCAAACTTAATAGCCTTGCAAACTCTTTTAAGTCTGTTCTGAATATAAATATTATTAGAGTTTCTTTGTTTTAAAACAGATTTTTTAACGAAATTAATTTCTGCAAGTTTTTACCCATCCATGATGCTATTTCATTTTTACATTTGATAATAGGTATGTTCGCGTACTCGATAATTTGTAACAATTTGCAACACTTGTTACTGTATTCCGTTCGCGTACTTTTAAAAACTTGAAACGAAAGGGTAAGAGAGCGTAAAAAATGAAAGTTCGTTGAAAGATAATTTAATAAAGCATTAAAATTTATATTTTTTCCCCAGTAAAAAAATTCCAAACAAATCTTTTTAAACATATGATTGAATATGTAAACAAAGGAAACAAATAGGAAAATAACACAAATGTGGCAAAATTTTATAAATATCAATTAAAAAATGACTTTAAAACATCGAGCTTTCCTTTGCTCATATTCATTTTATTAATAAATATTTAATTTTATTTGATTTTTTCATTTGTTTATGTATTTTCACTTGTGTATATAATTAAAAATTTCATAAATAGTAAACGATAACATACAACCAAACATTGAGATAATGGGGGTTAAAGTTATTTTTTTTTTTAATTTTGACTTTATTATTTTTAATAAATTTAAAAAATTGGCATTATTAGTCAGTTGTATAAAACCATTGCTGGATAATATTTACAAATTGGCGTTCGCGAACTTTTTATACCCTACAACACTTTAGTGGGGAGGGTATATTGGGTTTGAGCCTGTTGAAAAACTATTTCATTTACTAAAAAAGACAGAAGGGGAACCCCATGAGATTTTTTTGAGAAGAATTGTCCACTCACGAATGATGGTTTCAATATCGCATGGACGAACCTTGTCGAATGATATGAAAACTCTTGTATTCTTTTTAATTCACAATTGAAAACTCTGTTTAACTTAATAAATAATCCTATTTCTAAAGAATCCGGTCGTTGTATAAAACAACTCCAACAATCAATTAACGATTGCATAAAAAATCTTTCGCTGCTTCAAATAGATACCAAAAACTTGGACGTTATCTTTGTTTTTTTTTTTTTGCAAAATGTCTTCCTGATATATGCTTACATTTATGGCAACAACATTTAGGGAATAGTAAAGAACTTGACAGGAAATAGACAGCTTTCTAACTTCTATTGGGAAAACAGTATCAGCTTTATTGCTCTTTTAAATGAAGTAAATCCTTAGTTTTATTACGAAAATCAGCCAAATATTTCAGGCTAATAACAGGATCCACATTATTGTTCCTAGTTTTAAAGTTAAAAATTCGTTTTATATTCAAAATGTTTGGAATTGGCATTTCAATAGATTGGCAAATACTAGCCAAAATATCATATTGGTTCTCCTTGTCCACAAATGGTATTCCATGAATCCGTAACTCACTAGCAACTAGATGGTTTCCTATCTATCAATAAATTTTACAAGTTTGTCAACTCTTTTCTTTTAAATTTTATTGGAAATGTCAGCAGAGATTTGCAGTAACATTTCTAGAATCTTCTGCTTCATTATCTCCATGAATCGAGGAGAATCGTAGGATATACGATTTGGGGTATTAATACGTAGTCTCTTGGGCGCTTGAGGTGTATTAGACATGATATGTAATTTTTCTTTCAGTGTAAAATATAAATAACCACATGAAATATAATCCGAAGAAACAGATAAGCCTCTAAAATGTCCACTTTGTCAAGAACCACATCCCTTAAAGTTTTGTCCCACTTTCTTATCAAACAAACGCGGTGTACTAACTGTCTAACAGCCTCACATAATCATAAATCTTGTAAAAGTCAATTCAGATGATAATTCTGCCTCCAAAACCACCTTAATTTCTAAAAATCTCTAAGCTTCTCTGGCAATCCGCAACAAAAACATCACATACTACTATAACCGTCTTAGCGGTTCCAAATCTGCTACTGCAACTTGAATTTGTACCATTACCATAAGTTTACCTCTAGAAAAACTCGTTGGTATTATAATAGATCACTCGTGGCTCAGCGTACCATTTTCGGACGAAATGGTCGTTTCATTGTTTCATGAAAGAAGACTCCCGAATAATCCTAAATTAAGGTATGATTATGATAAAGTATGGTGATAATTGCACCATATGATTCCCGTAAAACGCGATTTATCTAAACCCTCTAACCATTCATACAATTAACCCATCACTCTGTGCTCAAACCAGAATCTAAAACCACGCCTTTAACCCCACTAAGCCTAAATAACGTTCTATACCCAGGACCAGAATTACAACAAGATTTAACTGTCCTAATATCCCGTTGGCGATTGTTCAAATATGCGTTTAATGCCGAATCGAAAAGATGTACAGGCAGATACTGGTTAACCCACAAAATACACCATTTCAAAGAATTTTATTTTGCAGTTCGCCTGAAAAAGAATCCCAAGATTTTGAGATACAGACCGATACTTTTGAAGTTAACTGCGCTTCATACCTAGCACTGCGAACTCTTACTGAACTTGTTAAATGCTGTCAAAATTTGTCAAATCATGTTAGCCAACACTGATTATACATTTGTTATACATCTAAGTTATGATTTCCCTTTTCTATCATTGAAGTAGACTAAATTTTTTTTATTTTTTATTGTTTTGTTTCTAGTTTTTAATTATAGTTCTTACATACATATCGTCGCCTAAAATTTAAAAGGGCTTAACAACACTTATGTTGTTATAAAAACACATTTTTTTACAAGATGTATATCTGAACATTAATAACCATGTTTAAATATGACTGTACCGCCAGATATTGTCTATTATGCTGCTTTTTAGGACTTACTGACTTGCGGAAATGACTAATTTGTTGTAACGCCCTTTTGAATTTCATGTCAAACAAATCGGAGTTTTTGACAATAGAGTTCTAAAAATTTGCAACAACATGTTTCTTGATGTAGTAGACACTTTTCAATCCAAAAGTCGATTTTACATTTTTTAAACAATTTAAGTTTATATAACTAAATTTTAAAGAATGCAATGAATTTATTTAATTGTAATGTTTTTTAAATAGTAATACATGTGTATATATTAGGCTTCACAGAATATTTTTTAAATTATAATATCATATTATTTATAAAAGTTTTTGGAACAGCGCTAATATTGGCGTAATTATTTTGTTTATTATTTGGGCGACATTTTTTATAGGCCGAAAACTGCGGAATATATTTCAAATCCGACTTGAGTATACTATTCTTCAGGGAAATTTAAGATATATAAACTTTATTTGACAGAATTTATATGCATCATTCATAAATATAATATTCAATGCCCCTAAAAAGATAAGTGTAAAAATTTTTAATTTATTTTAATCCGTTTATGAGTTTTTATGTTGGCTTGTGGTTTAATAATTTCCCATCACACAACGGTGTTTTTTATTTTGGGTCTTATAACTTTCGTGATTTTCGAAATATAGCGTTGTAAAGTCGCTCAAAATAATGTTTCCGCCTCAGATATGCAGAGGAAGGTGGAATTTTGAAAAAAATATTACAGTATAGTAATCACTGATACAAACCACTTCTAAAAAGTTAAAAACTTAAAAAATGGAGAAATTATTTACACAATACCAAAATTAACCTTTTCTCAGTATTTTTTATGTCCAGCTTTTTATTGTTTTGTCCAGCTTTTTAAAACCCAATGTTCCGTTTTTTCGAATTGGAACCTGGAACCCTACATCTATAGTAGATAACCCAGCTGATTTAGGATCTCGAGGCCTTGCCGCAAACGAATTGGTATGTAAACTTCCTAGTTCCGAATGGCCTTCCACATTTCCCGTCGCAGATATAAACGAAGAAATTAGACCTGTAAAAACTCATTGAAATCAAAACTCTGAAGATATTCTAACCTGTTTTCTGATCTCTCTCGTGCCATGCGCGTAATCGCTTATATATGTCGATTTTATAATTCTACACACCCATGCTATAAAACCATATATACTCTCTCTCTCTTTCTCTCTCTCACCATTCAACATGCAGAAATAAAACTTGTTAAACATCGCTTAGTGGTTTCATGTCAAAATTTTTATTTTTAGAATATTCAGTGCTTTCTAATGGACAATAGATTCCAAAAAAAGTCCCTTATTAACATTTAACCTGTTTATCTATACTGAAAACATAATGAGGATCATTGGTAGACTTTCTAGAAGTGAAATGCTATCATATGTTAAAAGATTTTATAAGATTCTACCCTATTCAGGTCGTTTTACCCGTTTATATATAGAACTATTACATAAATACACAATACATGGCACAACTCATGGCTTCACTTCCAGTGTTGCCACTTTGGTTATTATTAACCAAAATTGGTTATTTTTATTTTGCATGTGTACATGTGAATTATTTTTTCGTTTTGGTTATTTTTTGTAAACAATTAAACTAAATGCTGTTTGCTTTTATTCCAAAAATAAAATTAAAAAAAACTTCTTTTATCTCTAGTTTTAAATCAATTATGTAAATATACATATCGACCTGTGGAATTTTTTTTTACTACTCGATATTTTTTATTACTGCAATTTGTACATCTACTGGTTATACTTATGTATGTGCACAAAGGTATTTTTCGATATCTTAATTGGGTAGGATTTAGCAAAAGTACCTATGAGTTTTCCACATATTAAATGAGTTGATTAAAATCATAACAGCACCGTAATATTATTTATTATATTTATATTTAAAATATTTATTTACACTAGTCAATATAACACCGTAAATAATGAATCCTCTCTCTCCTTTTGGTACATCAATGAACTTAAAATCACTTTTTGGGTCGATTCAAACTCGTCCTTCCTTCCTTCCTTTAATATTTCTATTGGAACTTTTTATGTAAAGAACTCGCGATACTTATATGAAAAAAAATTTGGTGGGAATAGTCTACGTACTTAGTAAATTATTTCCTCCAAATTAAATTAAAAATTTAAAGTATAACTGCAACTTCTATACCTATTTGAAATTTTGCGTAAACAATTACTCGTACGACGAACAATAATCGCGATATATGCAAAGATGTGATACTCATGACCTTTGACTTCTATTATCTCACCATGACTTTTAGTTCTTTATTTACATTTTCTAGATGATGTTTTATACCAGTTTTTATTTTACCGTCTTAAGTTCTACATTTTGGTCAATTTGTCGGATAATTTGGATAGATTACGTTTAGAAATATTGCTGAAGTTATGAATGTAATGCTAACATCCGCTACATGGTATTATAATTTAAACCCAAATTTCGAACGAAATCTCCAAATCTATAAAATGGGAAGAATTTTATAATTTAAAATTGTTTTCCAAAAAGTCATATGTGGAGTATTTTTAAATTGCGCTAAAAAGCGTTAAAAACTCAGTTATTTTTTAAAATAAATATAAATTGCATTTGTTCACGAATCTGCGAAGAGACATATATTTATTGTCGAAAACACGATAGAGTCGAAAAGAAACAAGATAGAAAACTGAAATATTTTGCCAAAATATATTTAATTGACCCAGTTTGATTAAAAAGCATCTATAGCGATAAGTTTTATTGGAAATGTATTTGTCAAAATTTATGAAGATCGGTATATAATTGACTCTATCCCTCATAAAAAGTCTCCACTGAAAATGACTTTAAAGCTCATAATGTACTGCAATAAAGCAACAAAATTCAACATAATCAAGGTTTAAAGGAACTTAAATATCTTTGTCAGATTTTATGAGAATTGGTCCATAATTGATCATACGTCTCATATAAGATCCCGTACAGAAAATTACTTTAACGCTCATAACTGTCTTCATAATACCAGTTTAACGACGAAATTTAAAATAGTTCCACTTCAGAAAATGAATTTGTTATTTTAAAACTTTTATGTTGAATATTTTTCCAAAATATTTAAGCAATTTATTGATAAAAAAAACTAAAATTTCTAAATGAGGTTTTATATGGGTCAAATCGGGCCGATCCTCGGTAAATTTGTTAGTTTTGTTGAGTTTCATTACGATACAAATGGTTACAAGTCAATTTTAGACGATTAAGACATTTTTTGAAGGGGGGTTTGTATGGGGGCAAGGGTCAAATAAGGGCCGATCCTTACGAAAATCTGCAGTGTCATAAATACTTATGTAAAACTTATTTATGCCAATTTTTAGAGAGATAATAGAATATTTGAAGTAATTATGGCATAAAAAGTTCAAATCGGGAGGTACGGTTGTATGGGGGCTAGGTGAAATAATGAACCGATTTCAACCATTTTCAATAGGCTTCGTCCCTGTGCTTGGTCCAAATTTCATCAAATTATCTTGAAAATTACGACCTGTACCTTGCGCACAAGGTTTACATGGCCAGCCAGCCAGCCGGACGGACATGTCTTAATCGACTCAGAAAATGATTCTGAGTCGATCGGTATACTTTAAGGTGGGTATTGGACCAATATTTTTGTATGTTACAAACATCAGCACAAACGTATAATACCCTCCCCACTATAGTGGTGTAGGGTATAATGAATTGAACTCATACTTGCCTATACTGTAGTTATTATTATTATTATTTTTATTATTATTATTCTTATTATTATACACAAATTTTGTGTGCAAATTTTTGAAATTTTAATTTTTCATAATTCTAGTTGCCGTAGAATTCACTTTATATATTTAAAATTGTATTTGTAAATGAAATATTTAAACTTCCGGTTCACCCTTTTGAGTTTTTGCGTAACCGCAAGGGGGCCGGAATGTTTAAGTCTACAATGTAATTTTATATTCTTATCATATTGCCCTTATTTGAATTATCCGAAGTGTATTGGAAAGTATTAAATGTTTGGTGGTTGTTTTTACGCTCTTTAATTTCTTTTTCTCTCTCAACATTTAAATTCGCTATCAATCACTATTGCACAAAAATTATTGCCAAGTTATTGCAGTGCACTAAAGAATTTATATTTAGCTGAACAAATTAAATGTTTTAGCCTGAAACTGGACAAACAATGAAACACAATAAAGTTTTGCGCATACGACGAATTTCGTCATACGCACTGATTGTGCGCATTTTCATATATTTTAGCGTGTTCTTCATCTGACGACGAAAATTCGTCGTTCATCCCAATTGTGCGTATAGCAATGCTAAAAAAAAATTTTAAAAAAATCTACCACTTTTAATTTCTGCTGTTGTTTGTAACGCACAACTTAAATTTTTAAATATGAAAACTAAATCACATTTTATTTTTGTAATAAGTGTAGAGAAGTATATGGTCGGCCTCGTCCGACTATAATTTTTTGCTTTATCCCTTTCACGCACAAAACTAAACCGCTAGACTTTTTATGGTTATGAATTCTACACACACTTTATTTTGACGTATAACTGTTTCGAAGTATATCGCAGGATATTATCCTTTTTATCATGTAGTGACATCAAATTCTTAAAACTAACTTGCTTTTCTTAAGAAATAACCTTTTACTGTAGCTATAAACTTAAAATTACGCTCTATATTGAGGAAAATGTAAAAAAGCTTGGGACACCTGTGTCCTGTAAACGTGAAAGAGTTAAATTTTGAACTTCAAGTCTTTTTCTGAAAGGGAGTTTGTATGGAGCTAAAGTCAAATAAGGCCCGATCATTAACAAATTATTTAAACTTCTATAAGACTATGTTTTGCCGATTTTTTTAATATGTATAATAGAACAATTAACCTAATTATGAGTCCAAAAACCTTATTCGAGGGGTACGGTTATATGGGGGCTAGATGTCATTTTTATTATATTTATTAATTTTATTCACAATATTGTTAACATTTAACACGTTTTTAATAAAACAATATAACAAATTAAGTCTATAGAATTTTTTCAGAAGAGAATTTAAAAAAAATATTTATTGATTGTAAAATTTAAGCAATGGATGGAAATACTTAATATTGATCGCAACTATAGTAAAGTTGTGCCGCTCTGATCTAAAATTCTCCTTTTTTTAGTCAACATTTACATAGAGACTTTTTACCCTGGGCTTTTCTCAATTTTCCTTTAAATGCCCTTCGTAAAATCTTTCACGTTAACATTGGTACTTTTAAGCCATGACTTCTTTTTGAAATTAAGAGTGTAGAAGTTGACATTTTGATAATTTTTAATGTATTGTTTAAAATATTTAATAAATGAATCTATCTATCTATCTATCTTAGGATAAAACATGGGCAGACTGGCGTTAGGGGCGTGGCAACTCCCATATAAATTAAATGCTAAAATTCGTTTATCTTTGCAACTATTACAGTTAGAATCTTAAAATTTGCACGAATAACTTTAACATTCATGTAAACATTTTATGTAATAAATTGGTGGACTACCCATGACGAGAGCGGTACCTCCCATATTAATTAAATAAAAAAAATGTTATCTGTAAATAATATAACAGTTAGAGTCCTCCAATTTTGTCAATATGATTAATTGGTATAAAAAGTGGGCGTACTAGCGTTAGGGGGCGTGGAACCTCCCATATAAATTAAAAACAAAAAAGTGTTTATCTTAGTAAGTATTACAGTTAGAATCTTAAAATTAAGCACGAATAACTTTAACATCCACGTAAACATTTTGGGTAATAAATTGGCGGTCTACCCATGAGGGAGCGGCACCTCCCATATTAAATATAAAAATTCGTTTTACTTGGCGTAATATAACAGTTAGATTCCTCAAATTTTGTCATAACCACGTTAGTGTCTATATGATTATTAAGGATATGATGTGGGAGGACTAACGTTAGGGGGCATGGCACCTCCCATATAAATTAAATACAAAAACACTTTTATTACAGTTAGAATCTTACAATTTTGCATGGGTAATTTAAACATCCATGTAAACATTTTGGGTATTGAATTGGCGGAGAACCCATGAGGGAGCGGCACCTTCCATATTAATTAACTAATACAACTAAATTCTTAAAATTTAACACGAAGAACTTTAATATTCATCTGAAAATGTTTAAGAAAAAAGAGTGGAATTTTATCTGGGGGGCTTGGAGCCCCAATATGAATAAAATAGAAAAATTCGTATACTTATCTGAGAAACTATTAGAGCTAGAATCTTTAAATTTTACTTGAAGAATTTCGAATCATCTCAACATTTAGAGCATAAAGAGCGAAATTTTAATGGGGGCTTGATATCTCCCATATGAATAAAATACAAAATATTGGTTATCTAGAAAATATAGAACTAGATCCAGGATCGGCAGACATATACTACTACATTTTGCACTTGTATAAGTGAAAGAGCGTAAAAACAAGAAATGAGAAATCATTGAACTCTCATCTCCACAAAAATGCATATATGCAGAATTGAAATTCAGAAATAATATTATTGTAACACAAAACTAATATATTTTAGTTTAAATATGAACCCTGTTTTGCTCATATTTATTTTAAATATTAAAATATATGAACCTATATAAAAACACAAATTTGAGCTTTTTAACTATATTTGTAATTAAACATATACATATTAAAGGTAAAGATTAAAAAAATTACATTGCATTTTGGTTAATTATTATAATTTGAAATTATGTTGAAAAAAACAACATTTTAAAAAATTAATAATTCTAAAAACTGGTGTAGAAACTAAAAAGTACAACAATAATTAGTATTATCCATTCCTTCATTAATATACTTTCGTTCATTTTCATTGCAAGAAGCAACGAACGACGACCCAAACTTCTTCTATGACAGCTCAAATGAGACTGAATTGTGTTTAGTAACTGCTAAAAAACAATGGGGTCTTGGCACCACATATATGAATTAAATATAAAATTTCTTATATCTTAAAAAATGTTAGGTAAATCAACAATAATTTGCTTGGCATCTCTAAACTATTGTGGCTAGAATTTTTAAATACTGATTTGATTTTATATATATATATATATATATATATAAATATATATATATATATATATAATATATATATATATATATATATATATATATATATATATATATATATATATATATATAATATATATATATATATATATATAATATATATATATATGATTTGCGCAGTTTCCTTGGACTTTGTATATGTTCAAAATGTTGCCAGTAAGAGAATCTATTGCGTTACAACTTATTTTATTATTATTCTATCATTTTAACATTGAATTTATCAAAAAATATTTTTATGTGTTTACCAAATATCATGAAAATTAGAAACCTACAAAACCTGTTCGAAAATTTTTGAAATTTTGAAATTTTATGTGGATTAAACCTGCAACTAATTAATAATAAAAAATGCGAATAATATTTATTTACAAATTTAAACATACATATATTAATTTCTATAGTTGATCTTATAAAAAAGTATAAAAATGTTCCATTACTACATAGTATTTATCTTGCTAACCAGATATCAGATGTACAATCACCACCAGGATAACGCATTTCATGAGGTAATGCTGGTCCATACGGTTCCTTACCAAAATCAACAAAGAAATCTTCATTTAATTTCATTCCACCATTCTCGATATCAATATCGATCATGCAAATATGACCACCCTTTTCAATCATTTTTGGATAAAACTGAAACAAGTATATTGTAAATTAAAAGTTTTTAAATTTAAGCTTTTATTAAGAAGTTACCATTTTATCCCATCGAGAGAATAGAGATGTTGAAACGTATAATCGTTTACCATCCAGGGACAATTGCATCATTTGAGGTCCACCTTCCAGGCGCTTTCCTTTCAGATACACTGGCTCTGGGCGTTCCTACATATAATGTAACATTAAATATTTATACATATTCATAAATATTAAAAAGTCATCTTACATCCATCTCTCTGTCCTCTATTACTTTAACGTCATCTAAATCTTTGCATACTGGACCACCCAAAAATACTTGACCTGTCAGTTTTGGATTTTCAGGATCAGTAATATCATATTGACGAACATCACCATGACGCCAGAGATTAAGATACAAGTAACGATCATCGAGAGATAACACAATATCTGAAATCATGCCACCAACTTCTTGAGGTTCATTGTCGCCGAATTTTACCAATTTGGACGGAATGTCAATGACTTTTTTGCAATCAAATTCATCAGAATCTTCCTTCTTTTTGAAATAGAAAACATTAGCATTGAGTGCACAACCGACTAAACCCTCAGGTCTCAGGGGATCGTGCATAAAACGTATTTCCAATGGAGTAAAACCCTCAAGTCCCAAATCAATTGTTTGATATAAGGTACGTGTTGACCATTTAAAGAAATTTATGCGACATCCATATTCAGTAAGATCATTAATGTCTTCGTCTCTCCAACCCCTAAAATTAAACAAATAAACTTAAATGAATATACAAACATATCTGACTTAAAATGGAACAAAGTAAACAAACTTTGCAATTCAAATAAAAAAGCTCTTGAAATTATAGTCATGGTTTCGCTGAAATTATCATGTCTCGAATTTTAATAAATTTAAGCAAATAAGTATATATAGATATGAACATAGTATGTACTTTAAAAATACATTATCCATTATCACATTATTTTTGGAATATTTTTATAATGACCAATATTAATTTGTTGTGTATCTATTATTAATATTTATTCATTCTCCAACAGAACTTTAAAACTATGTTTTGATATTGGTTATTTTTATACAATACACCACTTTAGTGGGAGGGTATTTTGGGTTTGTCCTTATGTTTTTAACGCACAATAATATTAGCCCTATACCCACCTTAAAGTATACCAATCGACTCAGAATCATTTTCTGAGTCGATATAGCTATGCCCGTCCGTCCATGTAAACCTTGTAATCAAACTACAGGTCGAAATTTTGAAGATAATTCAATGAAATTTGGCATATGATCTTCTATTATACCGTAGATGAAGCCATTATTTCACCTAGGCCCAAACAACTGAACCCCCGAATAAAGCTTGTAAACCTTGTAATCAAACTACAGGCCGCAGTTTTGGAGATAACTCAATGAAATTTGGCACATGATATTTTATCGTACTGTAGACGAAGCTTACTGAAAATAGTTAATCGGTCCATTATTTCACCCAGGCCCCATTGAACTTAACCCGCCATATAGGACTTTTAAGTTTATAATTATGTTTAATATACTTGTATCTCGACAAAAACCTGCAAAACCAAGTTCTATACTAGTCTTGATGACCCTGATGAACTTTATAATTCTAGGGCCTCATTTGACCCTAACCCCTCTAAAAAGCCCCCATCAAAATTTTCCTTAAACATCCAGAGTTTTATTAAACTATAAATGGCTTTAGTATATCTAAGGCAAGGTAGGTTCAATTCAACTTAAATGCTTTATTATTAAAACTAAATCACATTTTATTCGAATACAGGTGTAGGGTATTATATGGTTGCCTTCGCCCTAAAATAACTTCTTACTTGTTTTAATGTTGTATATGTATTCATAGAAACGTATTTTATGTTTACTAACCAATTTTAGACAAAATTCACGAAAATTGTATTCATAAACGTCAAATAGCTTAAAATGCCTTCAATAAACCATTGACAAATATAATAGTTATACCCTACACACCTTAAGTAGGTTTACAACGAATTTGTTTATTTTTCACACAGAAGGAAAAATTTCTAACCAATACTTTATTAAAATAAATTAATATTTATGTGAATAAAACATGTGAAATAAAAATTTTAGAAACCATTCCAGATTGAATGATAAAATAACTTTTTTTAATGGCGCATTAATTAAGAGGATAGATTAGTGAACATAAAAAATAACTGTAAAACAGCCAATCGTTGTAAAAGAGATGATAAGTTTTGACTTTTGATGACTTAATAGAACATTAAACTTAATTATGAGCCCAACGGCATTGTTTGGATGATACGGTTGTATGTGGGCTAGGCGAAATAATGGACCGATTCTAACATTTTTTAATAGGATTCGTCCTTAGGCCAAAATAGCGTGTGTGCTAAATTTCATCCATAGCATAATCGACTCAGAAAACGATTCTGAGACGATTGGAATACTTTAAGGTTTAGGATAACTATTTTTGTATGTTACAAACATTAGCACAAACCACTAAAGTTGCATAGGGTATCAAATAAAATTGTTTATTTCTTCACAGAGATACAATTTTTTAATATAAAATGTGTAAAAAATATATTTAAAATATGGAGTAAACACATTTGTAACCACTAATTTATTGGTCATAGTCAAAAAAATAAGTAGTCATTCACCCAAAAAATAACTACTTCTACTTTTCTCCAATATTACTTGCCTCCTTACCAGGTAAGCAAAGATTTTGCTGAGATTAAATCAGAAAAAAATGTGTCTTTGCTACACGTAAAACTAAAGAAATACTGCAGGAAAGTTTAGTCAATAGTTTTTTAACATCTTCGTACATAAACACATACTATTTAAAAAAATATTTTTTTAAATACTAAGTTATATTTGTAGATTATTATTATCAAATTGTTTGTTTTTAATACATACATACATATGTTTGGGAGTAACAAGTTTATGATGCCCTTAAAATCATGATATAGGCAAAAAAACAATCAAAACAATTGTTGTGCTTTTTATTGATAAGAAATTGTGCGGCTCTTGAGTAGATTAAACAAGTTTTTACACTTTAGAGCATGATTAAGCATTTATTTATAAAAAAATAATTGTTTTGGCTTCTTAAATTCGTTTCTTATTATATTAAACCACATAACTTGATTTTATATATAATACTAGCTATACCTAGTCTTCTTTGCAACCCTAAAAGCAATGTTAATAAAAAGCTCTACGATTTTAAAGATTTTAACTAAATTAGTTTTCCAAATATATATTTTTTACATATTGGGGATGTCTATCTACATATAAAAAATTGAATAATCTAACAGTTTACAAGACATACGAAATTGAGTATTTAATTTATTTATTGAAAGTCCGCCTGTTAATCTCTAAATGTTCAGATTTATGTTCTTCATGCTAAATTCTAGCTCTAATAGATTTTCATATATACAAATTTTTGTATTTAATTCATATCAGAGGTTTCAATGAAATGAAATGTTTAGATGGACGTTAAAGGTATTCGTGCAAACTTTGAAGAATATAGCTCTAATATTTTCCCAGATAAATATTTTTGTATTTAATTTATATGGGGATTCTTTCTCCCCTGATGAGGGTCCGTCCTTTTCCCCCACTGATAGTCCGCCAATTTATTACCCAAAATGTTTATAGAGATGTTAAATGATGTTTATATGGATGTTAAATTAGGTTTGCCGTTTAGCTGTCTAAACGGCCAGACTGTCAAACATACAAACAGACATTCTATGAAATTTAACAAATATCTAACAAAACACAAATTGTTCATTGAAAATTAATTTTAAAGTTTGTATGTCAATCATGTTTTTTCTTTCCAAATTAGATAAGACGAAATAAAATGTATATTTTCGATGATAAGATTAACCGATTTCCAAACAAACCTTTATGATTTTTTCTTTTAAATCAAATGTTTTTAAATAACTTTCATGGTAATATTTAGATCATTACTATATTGAAAATTATAGTTGCATTGTATATATTTGTCTGTTTGGTTAAATTTATATTTAACCAGTTTCACTTCCGATCAAAGAATTTGGCCTATTATTGGGGGTAAACCATGTTATTGTATATATTTGTCTGTTTGGTTAAATTTATATTTAACCAGTTTCACTTCCGATCAAAGAATTTGACCTATTATTGGGGGTAAACCATGTTATTCACTTTAAAATTTGTTATTCACTTTAAAGTTTGCCGATTGTAGCAGGCATAAAAGGCATATTGTCGAACTTGGCTAATTATAGCTTTAATTGTTTTCAATTTACTCGAATCACCAACTAACTTTTTATAAACTACTTTACGTTTGCTTGTCTTACAAGGAAGTCAATCGTCACTCCATAGATGACAAAAAGTCGATAGCATATCAAAAGCAGTCAATGCATGGTAATAAACCTTTTTGCTAATTTTAAGTGTATGATAGACACTTTAAATTATATGTATGCAAACTAACTAACTATTTCATAAGACGTTAGTGGAAATTAATGTATTGTTCGGGAAGCAAAAAAATCTTCCCAGCAGATCGACAAAGTATCACCCACTCAAATCAAATAAACTTCGTCAAACCGGGTATTTAAAACTACGGTACTAGCTGTCCTTTAGACTTTAGGCTAATTGTGAACACTTGATCCACTCCTACTACATGTCAATGTCCTAGTTATATAGTAGACTAGTAAATAGAATCCAATTGGACATTGTTATCCATTGACTACATTCATTTACCTTTAGTCTGTCTTTTTGTAGGATATGTAGAGTCAACTGACTTTCTCGTAGAACAAGTCCATATTAAAATGGTTGGTAATCAGGGTAGTCTTGGCTAGGGGTAAGCATAACTGATAGGTTTAATTGAGAGTTTGGGACTGACCCCACACACAGCTGGCTTTGAAGTCGACGTGTCTGTGATTGTGACAGTAATAATACAAACTAAAATAATTATGTACATAAAGGTGTGGTATTAAAATAATTTTTCTGAAGACACGTTTTGTATAATAATTGTGTACTGACACATTTTTATGCAAGACATATTTTAAACCAAAATAATTAAATAAGATTTATAATTAAATTGCATTTTTTTACTATGCATCTTATAAATAATTAATTACAAGCCAAAATGTTTATAGAAGACCATTCTATTGACTGTATACAATTTGATGGCGGTATATAAATCATGACTCGGCATAGTCGAATAAAACACTCATACTTGTCCTTTTGCTTAAATACAAACAAAAACACCCAAGACATCTTATATAATCAAATGGATTAGATTATAGATATATAAATGATTATAGATTTAATGCAAATAAATCGTGAATAACACGATCACTCGGCCTGTGGTACAACTTTTGAAAGTACTATGTAAAAATTTTCGACTTTCGTATACACCTTCCGTTCCGTGATAAATCTGCAGATTCGTTTTTGGATAATCGTTGCCGTTATATTTTTGTATGAAAAGCGCAAATCACCTTATCCATCACGAAACGGAACGTAGAAACTGTGAATAAAGGTTTTTATGTATATATTTACCTTCTGAATTTTTTAGGTGCTGCCCATTCTGAGGATACCATAACATCAAAATATGGCTGATACCAAAAATCATAACCACAAAGAGGTTTTTTGTCCCCTTTAATCCAGGTACCCAAACAATTAAATTCTGAATCAAAAAGTATGAAGTCACCTTTGGCATTTCCCTCGGCATCGCCCATTGTGGAAATCATTATGTTGCCATCAGCCAAACAGTGAGTGGTGTGAGGGGCTGTGACATTGTGGCTCTTGAGGACATCTCCATCGACTACTTTAATAATTTCGGGCTTACGAGGATTGGTCACAACATCCATTACATATATATTATCGGAATTAACTGCAGGCATTATCAATTTATCTCTCTTAGGAATACGTTTGGCATCTTTGTCCAAATAGTAACAACTTGAACAGGCATTCCAACCCGTGTGATGAATTTCCTCGCCTTTGCGATTGGTAAATGTGCGATGAATAACCTATAATAAAATTAAATATATACATAATGTTTTTCTCGGTTAGTATATCAACAACAATTTCAATTAATTGCTCAAAAACATACTTGACAATATGTTGGACTCTCTGGATCCACATCTACAGTTGATAGATAGTCGCCATGAGGTTCGTCCAAATTGGGTTGTACAGTTATAGTGTACAATAATTTTTCTCTAGGACCAGTTTTCATGGCATCTAATGGAGTGGCATAACCAGGGCCATGACAACATTCTGGAAGAAAATAACACTTGTACTTAAATAAATTCAAAATAAATTATTATCACGATCAATGATTAATTCCAAAATAAATATTTAAACAATTAGTTTTAATACAATAAGTATTTCTACTGCATACAATTTTACGAATTTACCTTTTACACTCATTTTAATTATTTTAACAACAGACACGACACGTCTAGACGGCAGCACGAATAAAATAAAACTAAATAAGAAATCACTCGAAAATTTTGTTAATTCCTAACGTATCATTTAGTGTGCAATCAATCCCCTCTCTTACTTATCACGAAAGTTTTTACAATTGTATATATGTTTATATATATTTGTGATGAAGCAAGATCAATTTTAAGAGCTTGGGTTAAGCATTTGTATACTCACTAAAAAGTATACTCATAATAAATATGGTAATAAGAAAATTTCCACAAGAACACGACGATATCTCGAACAATTTCACAGCTCATGTACATATGTGTGATTGTTTTTAACAATCTTCATGAGCTATAACCTGTATTAAACGTGTGGCAAATTTATGTTTTGCACACTACCAACATTAGACAAGAATTGATGTGTTCATTATTATGTTTGCAATCTATCTATATATATAAGTATATAAAAATGAATGTGTGTTTGTATGTTTATATGTTTCTTTGTTTGAACGTTTGTATGTTTGAACGCTATAGACCACTAAACGGCTGAACCGATTTGCTTAAAATTTTCACAGCGTATTTCTGTATGTCTGGAATAGGTAATATGCTACGTTTTATTTTGAATTTTCAAGTGGGCGAAGAGCCACGCCCACATTAAGAAAATTTAAAATTCGTATATTTGAGATAATATAACAGTTAGAATCCTTAACTTTTGTCGGAGGCACTTTAGTGTCAATATGATTATATGGGATAAAAGTGTGACGGTAATCCGCCCACTTTTCAATTCAAAATAAAACGTAGCCTATTACCTATTCCAGACATACAGAAATACGTTGTGAATAACATAAGTATAAATTAAATACAAAAATTCGTTTATCTTGGAAACCATTACAGTTAGAATCTTAATTTTTTGCACGAGTAACTGTAACATCCATGTAAACATTTTGGATAATAAATTGGCGGACTACCCATGAGGGGAGCGGCACCTCCCATATAAATTTAATACAAGAATTATTTTATCATGGAAACTTGAAATCTTAAATTTTTGCATGAATAACTTTAACATCGATGTAAACATTTTAAGTAATAAATTGGCGAACTACCAATGAGGGGAGCGGCACCTCCCATATTAATTTAAAACAAAAATTCGTTTTTCTTGAGGTAATATAAATAATACAGTTAGAGTCCTAAAATTTTTCGAAGCCACTTTAGTGTCAATATGATTATTGAGGATAAAATTAAAAGTTCACTCGTTATACTCTAAATGTTCAGATGAATGTCAAAATTCTTCAAGTGAAATTTAATGTTTCTATCTCTAACAGTTTCTCAGATATGCGAATTTATTTTATTCATATTGTAGATAGAAATTGACGAACTTGCAATAATTTGCTTGGCATCTCTCATATGTAACATATTGTTAAAAATCGTTAAGTGGGTTTTTTTATTTATACTAGAGGGTAAAAAAAATATTGCATATCCCAAGGCATTAGAAGAAGAATTATTCTTTAAGACTAAAGGTATATATTAAATTTTAGCAAGTAAGAATCAATATTTTTTCCGGACTTAGACGGCCAAAATTAGAAATTCATATATGTAGGTTGTATATCATGAGGAAAATTGTTGTAAACTAGTGTAATTTTAAGTGTTATTTACGGCAATTCCCAGGACAGGAAATGAACAATTAGAAATTATCGGAATTTTGCAAAATATTTCTTCAAATCGGTCCATAATTGGCAGGGTAAAAATTATTTTTTCAATTTGGATTACATTTAAAGCAATTGTAATCAAATCAAACCTTATTGCTAATTTCATCCAAGTCGAATTTTTACTTGGGTAACTTAAAACGATATTGCCCATATACATACACAGAAAAAATTATCAGTAGTTTATTTTCAATTAACATGTTTTAATTTTCTTTATTTTTTATTTAAACAAATTTTTATTTGTCTTAATTATCTCGTTTATTTGAAACTGTTTGAAACTTAAGTGTAAAATTTTGATTAAATTTTTAATTAATTCAATTAATTTTTTAATTGATTGAAAAAAATTTTCTGGCCTTCTTTTCTATTTTAGATTAATTTTTAATATTTTATTTTGAATTTTTGTGCTAGCAATATTTATAATTCTTAAATAATCAATAAAATTGTAGGCATATAATATTCATCTTTCTTGACAATTTATGAAAAACTTTATATGTTAAATTGTGACAATAAAGTGATAATTTTTGTAAATGCTGAACGCATTGTTAAAGGTCTAGTATTCCTTTAACGTTTTCTGTAATCGATTAATAATTTGATTGTTTTAATAAAATATCAATTTTATATTTATTAAATATTTAACTTATACAATTAATGAATTAATCAATGTTAAATCTTGTTTCAATTATTGACATTAATTGTTCTGATTAATTCGTTATTTGGAAAAAATATATATATTTTTATTTTTTTACAAATTTGGTAATTGATATCATCATTTTGGTTATAGGTGCAAAACTTGCTTAATACAATTATTTTGATAATTAAAACTGAATTTCAGTTTTTTCTGTGTATGTATGTTTGTAAATCATTCTGAATTCAATTAATTTAATATTGAGAAATATTTAAATGTGGTTTTCGTAAAACTAGCTATTAGGCAAATCATAATCGATTTTTTCACATTATCAAATTTTGTTTTCGTTTATCGATTATATATCTTTTAGGGATAAAAGTTTGAACAATTAACTTTACATATCGAGCCCTTTTCGCACAAAAAACGTAACCGACAAAAACAAAATTTTATAGGAGTGCATTTTTTTTAATTATCTTCGAAGTAGGACAAAGCATTACACCAATGCTTTGGAGTAGTTTGTTTCGATTTTATATTGACGCTATATCCGATTTTTTTCGCTTACGTCTTTTTTGTCGATGGAAATTTTTGTGATATAAACAATGTTGAGGCGGTTACGTCTAAATTCTCTGTTAAAAAAATATTTTTTTTGTATATCTTTATATTATTTGTATAAATCTGAAATTTAATAGTGTAATAAATACTTTTTTATAAGATTTTAAGATCATCTAGCGATGTTTGTAAGCTAGTCTTTTTGTTGAAACCCGTATAGGTTCCGAACGTTATGAGCTAGAGTGATGAAATTCTCTAAAGATGCTTATTGATGACAAATATTGTTTTGTGTTAATAATGGGCAAAAACGGTTCATGATTTCACTTAGCCTCAATACAAATATCTCCCGGGATATAGTCAAAACATTAATAAATATGTTGTTTATGTTGCAATCGCTATAAGATTTTGCAGAAGGCGATTATATATACCTGTAAATTATATTGGGAAGTATTACAGATATCAGGAAATATTTGACCCTAGCCTCCATATATAGATCCTATAAGACAATGATTTTTTCCATACAGAAAATAAGTTTACAGTTAATAAATCTTTCAAATATTTAAAAGGTATGATGAAATTCTACAAAAAAACATTTGTTTTTAAAACTAATAACGCGTTTAAATTCTATAGACCTCGGTTCACAATTGACCAAATACCTCATTAAAGACAATTCTGAAAAACACCCTGATGTCCACATTAATATCCATACATTGTAGTGCAATTCGCCGTATATCGAATAAATAAGTAAATTCTGGGACTATTGATTCATTAAGAGTCCATATACAATCCCGCCTTCCGAAATCCACGAATTTATAACCAAATATAGATGAGTTGATTAAATGGAAATAACATAAATGTAATGTAATAGAATGAATTAAATTCATAAAAAGTTATAGAAAATTATAAATTTTAGCACATAAATTGTAAATTAAATACGTTAATTTGTTCAAATTTTTCTATCAATTTAATATATAGGGCATTTCACGTCAAGTAAACCAACTTTTGAAATCGATGTCTTCCGATCGCGATGAAATTTGCACCATAGTTAGTTCTATTGGATAGTAATTCAGACAAAATTTTTCAACAAGATCGCTCGTGAACTTTCTATGTTATTCAGGTGTTTCTTCTCATCCATGTAACTTATTACCTATTGTTTTTAGCAAAATGTGTCCCAAATAGTTTAGATAGCTATTTATGCAAACTTTCGAAAAAAATTTAAAAAATTAAATAAAATTTTTGGTTTTTTTTTTTAATCAAAAACATTTTTGACTTTTTTTCAAAATGGGACCTTTTTATTTATTTTTTATTTTTTTTAAGAAAGTGTAGTGCTCGAAATACTACTTGCTATTATGTAAAATTTAAAAATCAATTTTTCATGTTTTTATTTAACAGTTTCTTATTTGTCAAATTTTTTCTAATTATTATTCTAATTTCTTCTTTCTAAAATACAATTGTTTCTTAATATTTTTTTTTAATAAGATTTATAAAAAATATAGTTGTGTATAACATTATAATTCATTAACACCATAAATTGGTGACCCCGACAAAGAACGAAAAAAGTATATAATGTTCCATTCACCATCGCACAGAGAAAGAGAGCCTGCTAATCAAGATCAAAGGAATCAAAACATGCAGCAAGCACCTTCGAATCCAACAGTTTGCTCGTCTAATTCAAGAAATGATTCTGTTCAAATTGATGCAGCTTCAACAATCAAGTTTCCTCCCTTTTGGCAAAAGAATCCAAAAGTATGTTTTTTCCAAGTGGACATTATATTCAGTTTACAACGTATTACTTCAGATGAAACAAAATTTCGTTATTTGGTGGCTAACATTGATCCTGGTACACTCGATCTTGTTAGTGATTTGCTAGATAACGGTCAAGCAGGTAATAGATATGAGACATTAAAAGCAAGAATTATTTCCCTATTTTCTGAATCTGATGAACGTAAGCTGAAACGACTTTTGAGTGGTCAAGTCCTAGGTGATCAAAAGCCTTCGCAATTTTTGCGTACAATTCAAAATTTAGGACAAGGACAAGTAGGCGATAAAGTAATAAGATCTATTTTTCTTGATCAATTACCTGAAAATGTTCGAGCCATTCTCGCTATAAGTGAACATGAAGATGTTAACAAATTGGCAGTTCAAGCTGACAAAATAATGGATATGACACAACCAGCAACAATTTCAAGTTTGGACACTAATAATGAAATGTCAATTTCCTCAAGAATCGAAGCCTTAGAGAGAAATTTTAAGAATTGGAATCAAACACGAAACCGAAGCAACACACCAAGAAGACGTAGATCAAGATCGAAGTCAAGGGAAAACAATCGTGAATATTGCTGGTACCACAACAGGTTTGGGAACAAAGCAACAAAATGTGTTAATCCGTGCTCTTATACAAAAAACTAAGTCCAACATCGGAAAATGCGGCTACCGATGTTAATACCGCAAACTCAAGCCGCCTATTCGTAAAAGACCCACTAACAAAAAAAGTATTTTTAATAGATACAGGTGCTGACATTTCAGTGATTCCAAAGGATCATAGTGTTACAGGTAACAATTTCGCTTCTTCTAATACACTTTTTGCGGCAAATGGAACGCCTATAAAAACATTCGGTACTATTGTATTACAACTATCACTTGGGCTTAGAAGATCATTTTCTTGGTTATTTATAATTGCTGACGTTAATAAATGCATTATCGGTTCGGATTTATTACCTGATTTGAAAAATAAAAGATTAGTTGATGGAACAACTCTTTTATTTTCTAACGCACGTCTAACTTACGAACCTTCTCTTGGAATATCCACCATATCTAAAGGTCAATCAAATTATAAGAAACTACTGGAAGAATTTCCTGAAATTCACAACGTTTCTCTGTCGTTCCGCGATAAGAAACATAAGGTGTTTCATCGTATTGAGACCGCTGGTTCTCCAGTTTGTGCAAAAGCAAGACCTTTAGATAAAAAACGTCTTAATGCTAAAAATGAATTTCAATTCATGCTAGACAATAACATTATACGTCCCTCTAAGAGCAATTGGTCAAATCCATTGCACATGGATCCAAAAAGGAATGGCGACTGGAGACCCTGTGGAGATTATAGATTTTTTAATAAAATTACAATCCCTGACAGATATCCTATTCCATTCATCACAAATTACACAGCTGCACTCCATGGTTGCAAGTTTTACACGAAACTAGATTTAGTGAGAGCATATCACCAAATCCCAATACACCCTGACGACGTTTGTAAAACAGCTATTATAACACCTTTTGGTCTTTATGAATTCCTACAAATGCCCTTTGGACTTCGCAATTCTGCCCAAAGCTTCCAACGATTAATGGACGAAATCCTACGAGGACTACAATTTGTTTTTGTGTATATTGATGATGTCTTAATCGCATCGAAAACCGAAGATGAACATCTTGATCATCTTAAAATTGTATTTTCTCGTTTCCGTGATTATGGTATTGTCATCAATCCTGCTAAATGTGAATTTGGTTCCTCTGAAATTGATTTTCTGGGATTCCATATAAACGAATTTGGCAGTACACCTACATCATCAAAAGTTCAAGCAATCTTGTATTATAAAAAGCCAGAAACTATAATGGACTTACGAAGATTTGTTTGTATGACTAATTTCTATCGTCGATTTATACCAAATGCAGCACATCTTCAAGCCCCCTTAAATGCCTACATGAAAGGTGCTAAGAAAAAAGATAAAAGACCAATAGTGTGGTCAAAAGAAGCCGAAGATGCTTTTACAAAATGTAAAGAAGTAATCGCTAACGCCACACTTCTTGCACATCCAGTTGAAGATGCTGAACTTGCATTAAAAGTAGATGCTTCTGATTTCGCAATTGGTGCTGTTATTGAGCAAAAAGTCAATACACAATGGCAACCACTAGCCTTTTATTCAAAAAAGTTAAGTCCTGCAGAAGTAAAATACAGCACATACAATCGCGAACTTTTAGCTGCTTATTCTTCCGTTAAACATTTTCGGTATATGCTTGAAGGTCGAGATTTCACCCTATACACCGACCACAAACCTTTTACGTATGCATTTAATCAAAACCCTAGTAAAGCTTCACCACGCCAATACCGCCACTTAGATTTTATTGGCCAGTTCACCACAAAAATACTACACATATCTGGTGAGAACAACACTGTTGCAGATGCTCTATCCAGAATAGAAGAAATCGATACTATTGATTATATCAAATTGGCAGAAGCACAAAAAATGGACGAAGAACTTCAACAACTTTTAACATCAAATTCTGGCATTAAGCTACAGGAAATTGTAATTCCTGGCTCTAATATCAAGATATACTGCGATGTTTCTCAAGGTAAAGCTAGACCCTATCTTCCCAAAACGTTTAGAAAATCAGCATTTGATTTACTTTATAATTTGTCCCATCCCGGCAATCGGGCTTCAAGAAAACTTGTAACTGATCGTTTTGTTTGGCCTGCTATGAATAAAGATTGCAACAAATGGTCAAAACATTGTCAGATGTGTCAAAAATGTAAAATTACGCGTCACAACAAATCAACATTTGGACAATTTGAACCAAGTTCAAATCGATTTTCTCAAGTACATATTGACATCGTTGGTCCTTTGCCTCCCTCTGAAGGATACAATTATATTTTTACAATGATAGATCGTTTTTCAAAATGGCCCGAAGCCATTCCGTTACAAGATATCACATCTGAAACCATATGCAGATCTTTTTACAATCTTGGATTACAAGATATGGATGCCCTAACAAGATTATTTGCGATAGAGGAAGACAGTTTACATCCAAACTATTTCACGATTTTTGTAAACTCGTAGGAGCTAAATGTCAACATACTACGTCATTTCACCCTCAAGCCAATGGTATGATAGAACGTTTTCATCGTACTTTAAAATGTGCTATTGCTTGTCATAATAATATTCAATGGACAAAAGTGCTACCCTCTGCTTTACTTGGAATTCGAGCTTCATACAAAGAAGACATAAAAGCTTCAGCTGCAGAAATGCTATATGGAGAATCTATCCATCTCCCTGGAGAGTTTTTTCATACTTCGTCTTATATAGAAAACAGTAATGACTTCTTGTACCATTTGAAACAAATTGTTGGCGAATTCAAACCTCAAAATGCTTCAAATCATAACCGACAAAATTTACTAATAAGGATTTGTTAACATCCAATTATGTTTGGGTACGAAATGAAGCAACTCATCCGCCTCTGACGTGCAAATATAAAGGACCTTTCAAAGTAATTGATCGAAAAGAAAAGTATTTCAAAATACTTATAAACAACAAGTTGATACAGTTTCTATTGATCGTCTAAAGCCAGCTTACATGGAAAATGAAAATCTAAATGATATTGAACTTGTCATAAAAACACCTACACCCAGTAATTCCATTCATAAAAGTATCGCTTTCGCTGGAAAGGGAGTAGTGTAGTGCTCGAAATACTACTTGCTATTATGTAAAATTTAAAAATCAATTTTTCATGTTTTTATTTAACAGTTTCTTATTTGTCAAATTTTTTCTAATTATTATTCTAATTTCTTCTTTCTAAAATACAATTGTTTCTTAATATTTTTTTTTAATAAAATTTATAAAAAATATAGTTGTGTATAACATTATAATTCATTAACTCCATAAAAGCTTTTCCTAAGCGACCTATATGGTCGCTTAGTGGGATGCGAGTGGGATATCTATCAAAAAACATATTTTGTAACTCAAGACAAATGTTTTTAAATTAATTTTTTTCATATTTGTGTGTAAGTGTTTCTAAAACCTTAAAAATAAAAACCACAACAACTGACCGATAATAGCCACTGGAGGGGTGCAATATGAGGCCTACCGCTATTAATTTTCTACCCCCAAAATTTGTCTGAGTTTTGTATCTTGCCGCTTTCTTATTCAATCCTAGAGGTAGTTTTCAGCGCACGTGATTTTCATTGTTAAAATATCAGGTGCTGAATATTATAACGCCAAGAAAGGATTGACAAAGAAAAAGCAGCTAATAAAGGTGACAAATAAGGAGGATAAAAGTATGGATATTTGAAAATTTAAAAACTTCATAAATTAAGTGTAAAAATAGTTATTATATAAATTGATCTATTGTGATTAGGATTAAATTTTACTAAATTATTCATCTTTTTATTATTATTATTATTACTATTATTATATATTAAATTAATTATTATTACAAATAAATAACAAAATTAAATTATTCAACATTTCCATAGAAAAAAAGTGATTTATTATGGGTATTACAGTATCGAGGCTATGAAATTTTAGTTGGGTATGTTACATACCATCGGAAAGGCTAATGTGTCTAGTTTCTCTGCGTAAGTTTAATTTTCAAGGTTTACACACAAATATGAAAAAAAATTAAAATAGTGCAAATTTAAAAACCTTTGTCTTGAGTTACAAAACATTTATTTTGATAGATATCCCACTCGCATCCCACTAAGCGACCAAAAAGGTTTTAAAGAAAAAGTCATAAGCTTTCTTTTGAGAAAAAAAAAACTAATAAAAAAAGAGTTTATTTTAGAAAAAAAAGTCGAAAAGTTTTTTGATTTTTCAAAAAAAAGTAAAAAATTGTATGTCTTGAGTTACAAAACATTTTTTATAGATATCCCACTCGCATCCCACTAAGCGACAAAAAGGGTGTTAAAGGAAAACACATAAGCTTTCTTCTGCGCAAAAAAATAAAAAATGGGTCCATTTTTTTAAAAAAAGTCAACAAAATTTTTGATTTTGCAAAAAAAATTCAAAAATTTTAAATCTTGAGTTACAAAATATTTTTTTTGACCCACTAAGCGACCATTAGGTCGCTTAGGAAAAAACTTAAGCTTTCTTAAAAAAAAAATAAAAAGTGCCAAAAATGTTTTTGATTTAAAAAAAATCAAAAATATTTTATTAAATTTTTTTTAAGTTTTTTTTTCGAAAGATTGCATAAATAGCTATCTAAACCATTTGGGACACATTTTGCTAAGAACAATAGGTAATAAGTTACATGGATGAGAAAAAACACCTGCATGGCCAAAATGTCAAATTTTGACCGCCTCTAACTTAGAAAGTTCACGAGCGATCTTGTTGAAAAATTGTGTCTGAATTACTATCCAATAGAACTAACTATGGTGCAAATTTCATCGCGATCGGAAGACATCGATTTCAAAAGTTGGTTCACTTGACGTGAAATGCCCCATATTTTAAAAGAAAATTTAGACGAAACCGACACCATGCTGTTACCAAATTCATAAACAGAAAATAAATGTGCACTTACCTCTTTTTTCTTTTTCTTGTAACGTTAAAACCATTGGATCTATTGCTATGAAATTTTCAGGGATGATGCTAATAGACCTAAATTATCGATTTCTATAAAAAACGAAAAACGAAAATCAAGTCGCTTACGTCGGTTTTGCAAAAAGGGATCGACATGATGGAAGGCAGACGTGATTTACTGTTTTTTCAAAGGGCTATGAAAATATTTCACTGTGTGTATTTTTCTTGCTAACTTTTTAGTTTCTGTGATAGAAAAATATATTGGTCAATAATAGTGAACCATAAGTCATACTATTTTTTTCGAAGTAGCCCGAAAAAACTTTAACTAAACCCAGAACCACCCTTGGGGTACGTTCGCCAAATATAATAATAAAATTGTGTTTGTTTTAAACAAAATTTGGTTTAAATAAAATGTAATTATTTCTTTTAACTTTTTGGGTAAGTTATGCGAAATAAACAATAAATATCTTGTTTATTGTACTTTGTGTGATAAATTAAAGTATAAAACTGCAAAACAAGTTTTTATTTTTGTAATTTTTTATGTTTTTGTCTTATTCGGTTTATTTGACAAATAATTATTTGAGGTTATTTGTTAGCCAGCTAATAATCGAATAATTCAAATAATTAATCAAATAAATGGAAACTAATTTTTTTTATTGCTTTTTGAAATATTTTTCATTCTACAATATAAAAATATAATTTTCCACTTCTTTGAAATCAATTATATGTTAATTTTTTTAGTCAAGTTTTTTTTTAAATGTTGGAAACTATTTCTTTACATGTGCAATCTTTTTCTATATAAAGAAATTAAGTTAATTAATTTTATGTATTTAAGGTTTTTCAACGAGTTCCCGAATTCATACGTTCCACTGAACTAGTGTATAACAGTTGCTGAAGAATATATTAGAAATACAACACTTTTTGTTTATAATGATATAAACTATTATCACATTACTAAAATATTAAATTTTTATTAGATTTTAATCATTCAATCAATTTCATACAATAAGTTTACTTTATAATCCATTTTTTATATAATCATTTTTTACGTATATGCACATTTCCGTGGTTATTAAAATACAAATTATATAAAAATAATTCAGGATATAGCCACACAAAAAAAAAATTAAAAACAAGTAAGTAATTATAGTTGGGTGAGGCCGACCATATAATACCCTACAGCTGTTACAAAAATAAAATGTGATTTAGTTTTCATAATAAAGCATTTAAGATGAATTGTACCTTGCTTCAGATATACTTAAGCCATTTATTGTGAATAAACTTGTTAAGTCAAATTTTGAAGGGGCTATTTATAGGGCCTAGGGTCTAATGAGGCCCTATAATTATAGCTTTCATAAGGGCCAAGAAGGCTAGTATAGAACTTGGTTTTGCAGCTTTTTGTCCAGATACGAATATATTAAACATAATTATGATTATGAAATAATGGACCGATGTTAACTATTTTCAATAGGCTTCGTCCACAATATTATAGAAGATCAGGTGCCAAATCTTATTTAATTATCGGTTCAGTTGTATGCGGCTAGCTGAAATAATGGACCCATCTTAACCATTTTCAAAACACTTCATCCCTGGGACAATAGAAGATCATGTGCCAAATTACATTGAATTATCTTCAAAATTACGACCTGTAGTTTGGTTACAAGGTGGGTATAGGACCAATATTATTGTGCGTTACAAACATCAGCACAAACCCAAAATACCCTCTCCACTAGGGTAATCAAACGATTAATCGTCGATCGGTTAATCGATCAATTTTTGTAGATTAATTTCTCGAATAAATGAAAATTGCCAAATTTCAAATAACAAAAAACTGAATAATTTATGTCAATTAAACGATTAAGAAAAACATATTATTAAACAATAAAATTAATGTATATCTTATACAAAATTCAATATTTTTATAATAAATTTACTATCTGTATTAATTTCTTAATTACTTTATTTAATAAACAATATTTATTGGATGATTTTTAGAACAATACTTCAGAAACATTGTAATAAATTGTTCTGATTTATCTACTTCTCAGAATGGGTTTATGCAAAATTATTTCAGATTTCTGAAAAGAAATCTTGAAAAGAATGATATCCAGTTTTGAGGAACAGTTTCTGTAGCATTTTTAATAAGTTCTTCAGCAATACTAGTTCATTTGAACGTATGAATTCTAGAACTCGTTGATAAATCTCAAAAACATAAATTAAATAAACTTAATTTCTTTATATAGAACTTCTATAATAGAAGAGTATTTCACATGAAAATAAATAATTTCTAATATTTGGGGAAAAAATAATAGAATTGAATTTAAAGTAGTGGCAAATTATAATTTTGTTTGTTATTGAAAGAAAAATATTGTAGAAATGAAATAACTATTAAAAACCATACACTTGCCTCTTATTCGATTAACCGAACAATTTTGAAATATCCCATTATTAACCGGCCAACTTAAAACCCCAAATAATTATTTGTCGAATAAACCGAATAAGACAAAAACCCGAATAATTGAATACCCTACTCTCCACTAAAGTGGTGTAGGGTAGTTTGATGAAATAACAACAGCGAACGTATTCTTTTGAAGACACACACAGATAAAAGATCGATTGGAAATTGCTTACCATGATAAATATTTAGTTATATCAATTAAAGTTTAATAGCTGTTATCGAAAAACTGTAAAAATAAATGCTTTTCTATATTCAAAAACTATTGAGCACTGCAAAAAAATTTCAATTGACAAAATTATTTAAAACAAAGTGACAGTTAAATAGATTGGTAATTATAGAGCGAAAAGATCGGATTGTTAATATATTATGTGTTATTATAGAGCGAAAAGATCGGATTGTTAATATATTATGTGTTATTATACCCTTATCCTTCGTGAGAAGGGTATATAAGTTTGTCATTCCGTTTGAAATTTTTATAATATAATTTTCCGATCCCGTAAAGTATATATTTTCTGATCCTTATAGGTAGCGAAGTTAATTGAGCTCTGTTCGTCTGTCTGTCTGAATATTTGTTGAAATCAGTTTTTAGACGGCGAGATCCAAATCATCAATAATTCTGTTAGATGCTTTCGAGAAGATCAATAAATAACGGGCATGTTGAGCCCGAAGTATGTGATGTAAAGGAGGACCTTTTGGAAGGGTATATAAGATTTAGCACAGCCGAATATAGATCTCTTACTTTTTATACCATTCGCCTTCGTGAAGGGTCTGTATATTTGTTGAAATCAATTTTTAGAGGACCCCAGATATCGGCGAGATCCGAATCTTCAATAATTCTATTGGACATGCAAAATCGGTCCATAAATAACGGAGATATGAGCAAAAATCCGAGACAACCTCTGAAAATTTCATCAAAAAATTAGTTTTTTTATTCATGCTCAAACAGAAATTGTAAAAAACAAAAACAAGCAAGTATGAATTTATAATCGGACATTTCCGACCATATGATACCATACACCAGTCAGTATATTAAAATTTTGAATTTTTTTTTTAAATAAAGCATTTAATTTGTTTTATTGTGGAATATTTTTTACTTATTGTTGACAAAAAAGAGATTTTCTACAAGAGGGCTCATAGGGGATAAAGGGTAAATATGGGCCTATCCTTATAAATTTTGGTAGATGAATTTACGTCTACTTCAAAGTCATTTATGTAGATTTTAATCGTTTTATAAGTAATTATAAATTAATTTTGACCTTCAAGTCATTTTCTGAAGGGGAGTTTGTATGGGGGCTAGGGTCAAACGATCACAATAAAAATTAGTATTGTCATTTATTATTCTATTAAACTAATTTTTGCTAATTTTTGTTGACATTATAAAAAATTTAACATAATTATGAGCCTAAAGGCCCGATTTGGGGGGTACGGTTGTATGGGGGCTAGGAGAAATAATGGACCGATTTCAACCATTTTTGTCCTTGAACCATAAAAAGGGTATGTGCCAAATTTCATCAAATTATCTTGAAAATTTCGACCTGTAGCGTGGGCACAAGGTTTACGTGGGCACACAGACAGAAGGATGGACGGACAGACGGACATAGCTAAATCGACTCAGAAAGTGATTCTGAGGCGATTGGTATACTTTAAGGTGGGTCTAGGACCAATATTTTTGGGTGTTACAAACTTCAGCACAAACGCATAATACTCTCCCCACTATAGTGGTATAGGGTATAAATACATAATCATACGGTAAATTTTGTTATTGTTTATAACAGACGTCGGCGCTAGTATTGTTCTGAATATGAAGATTTTCGGCAGTTTACATGTGTACAGCACGATCGCATACGAACTTCTCAAGAAGAGCGCCAAAAATACAAATATTTTATTTAGTTGCTTGGCAGCATTCAACAAAGTAGGCATAATTTACAAAAACAACATACACCCTAAATAATTTTCTAGAATGCATAACAATGAAAGTAAATAAAATCATTCTTATTTAATACTTTTTTGTACATTTTAATTTGAAATGTTCTTTTTATGTGAAGAAATTATCATTCTTATGTCCATTGATTATATTTTGTTTATAAAATTTCGCAATTTATAGTAGTGCAATTTAATCTTCAAAATTGCAAATAGACAAATATTTTTTTCAGTGCAATTTCATTGAAAAATATACCAATAGTGTGTGTAGTGGTGATTTTTTCATCTGTCTCTCTATACGCCGGTGCACAGTGGTATAGGAAAAAAAAGAGGGAAATAATTCGGTAACTTCTAAACGGTTAATCCGATTTTAATGAAATTTGGTATGCACAAAGAGGAGGTTTTGAATTTGGACTTTATAGGCCAACCAGGGGCCCGGCGGGGGGTCCTCAAATTAGGACACATCGGCTATGTTAAATTTTTAAAACGATCTTATTTCTTCATTTGAGTTCCGATTTAAAAAAAATTTCGTATATAGAATCTCCTCGTCGTAGCAGTAAATTATCTCTTATAGTTTAGGAGATATTCGCATTTGAAAATTAAAATTTTAAAATTTTTACCGTCCTTACTTTAGTTTTTTGATAATAGCGGGTCCAAATATTCCCGATTTTCGTTTTTTTTATTCGCTTAACAACAAGTCTATATATCAAGCAGTGAAAGAATTATGTAAAAATCATGACTGAGTCAAAAGTTATAGGCATTTTAATTTAAAAAATTAAAAAAAGGCGATTTTTTGCCATTTTTTGGGGAAAAAAGTATCTTTTTCTTTTTAAGTTATCTAAAAAGTTTCTAAGAAGATGTATATAGAATTTATACTTTTTGAAAAGCTGACTTTACATAAAATACGATAAATGAAACAAAACCTAAAAATTTTTGATACCGAGGGGACCAGATCCATCCAAAAAAAACCTATTTTTTATATAAAATTCAATTTTGAGCAAAAATTCTCAAATCGCATAGTCGATATCAAATTATAGTGACCTGTTTTATATGACCCAATATGTTCTTAATCATTTTGTAACGGGTTTCGATAACCCCGCCCCTGGTATGGATATAATAGGCAAAAAACCAAAAAATCCCATTTTTGGGATTTTTTAAAACTTTTTTGGGAATTCCGGGATTTCTAATAAGAAAATTCGAAATTTTTATTTAATTTTGGATTTTGAGTAAAAAAATCTACCTAACTGTAAAATTTCATCAAAAAATATTCATAAATAAAATTTTTATTGCAATTTGAAAAATTTGTATCTTCGCAAAACTGAATAAAAAACATTTTTTAATTTTTTTTAAAAAAGTATTCCGCGAATTTTTTAATTTTCAAAAATTATATACAGTTTTGAAAAATAGACAAAATTACCTTTCCATTGATATATAACATGCCTACCTAATGTTTTTTAAGTGACAAATTAATTAGGGAAAACTCAACATCTTTTAGAGAATTTACCTAGTACTATTATTTTCATCCATACATTTGTTAGGCATGTTTACTACCTAAATTTTTATGAATTTTTACAGCCACTTTTTACGATTAATCTTTTATTCTTTATCCCTAAAAAAAATTAACAAGTATTTATTTTATATAAAAATAGTCTTTATTTATTTTTTTTTTATAAATTAATATAATTTTGTAAAATAATCGGTATCACAGTAGTCCATATCTAAAAGATAAAGTAAATCTTTAAATTCATGAATATTTTCAAATGCTAACGTTTTGTAGCAAATCCAACGTTTCCTTATAGTAGATAAAACAGGATCAGAAGATAGAATCAGATTATTAAAAATATCTTCATTTTGAGACTGCCTAGAACACTTCCTTGAGCTAAACTGATGAATATGCTTAAAGTCTCTATTCCTCGATTCTTGGGGTTCTTCTGTAAGCTCTCCTAAAGGCAGAATATTATGTTCTATGATGACCTTTCCATGACATAATATCTTGTGAACTGTAGGTGTCATTTCTTTCCAGGGATATAATTCCAAAAGTAATTTAGAAACTTTTGTAGAATACTCTCCAAATTTTGTGCGTTCACTTTATGCTTGCTATTTATCGCCATTAGAATAATATTGACCTTTTGCAGTAAATCCATACTAATTCCGGTTATTTCGGAAGTAGTTTCAAAATGTTTAAAAAAAACGTCTAGCGGTATTACCATCGTTTGTGCTTCCATATCCTGTGAGTGGTTTATCAATATTTAATCCCATCCGCTTTTTAAATTCCTCTTGAATTCTTCGTTTCTCACTGGCTCTCATTTCCATTAACTCCTTATTGTTATTTGCACTTTTGTTTGCATTTTTCGGTATGCTTCTGTACTTTAAATCATATGCTAAATGTAGAAAATGTTCCAGAAATCGTATGCGAGCATGTAGGGGGGATATTCCAAATTGTAATGTTTCCTCATTCTTGGAAATATTCGAAAATTCTGATTTTTTATCACCACATATGTAGCAGTACCAAGTAGATGATGTTCCTGTAATGGCATTTCCAACTTTCCCATCAATCATTGTAAGTTTTAAATCATAGGACATGTTAAACGAATAATTTTCTATTTCGATTGTTATAGGTTCCAAGTTTTTAATTTCTGCTTCAATACGATTTATCAAATCTTGCGTTGTTGTTTTGGATTCCTTTATATACTCAAAGCTTATTGGCCTACAAAAAGCTTTGGATCCTGGAGTCGAATTCTTCCAAATATCATCGAAACTGGTTGATGGAGAATCGCTGTCAGCATACTTTCGAATTCTTAATGGAACTAGCGATGCCATAAATACACTTTTATACTCGGAAGATGATTCACTTGTGTTGATTTGTTTATATTCCGAGAGTGCTGATAATCCATCACATCCCCACTTACAAATGAGTTGAAGATCACAAGAATTTATTTTTTTTAGTTGGTCTGAAGAAAAGTCAGAAGCAATCCTTAAAGCAGTATTTTCGAGTAGAGCGCCGAGTCCAATAACAGCCTTCCGATCAGTTATTTCAATAGGAGGTGGTATAATGCTTTTCTTCTTTTCATTTATTTTGTCATATGATGGTAAAACATCCACTCCTTTTTCAGATAGCGCCTTTCTTAACGTTATGTAGTTATCACGACTTAATCCCAGCTGCAACATAAGCGCAATAGCTTCTTCCTCAGTGAACGTTGTATCAGATGATGGTGTGGGTATACTCTTTACAATTCTTTTCAGTCGTCTTGGTGATGCGGTTGGAAGAATATTTGCAATTTTTATGGCATCCAAAGGCTGTTTTTCTTTTCTTAACATTGCTTTAAAAGTGTCCGAAACTTCTTCGTTAGATAAGGTTTCTAGTGAAGTTGATAACCTTTTCCTCTTAGATTTTGAGCTCAAATCCTCATACTGCTTACAGGAGCACCAACAGTTGATACGCAAATAGCAACTTCTACACATTCATCCAGCCAATCAGAAAATTTCGATCGAAATTTAGCAATGGAATACCGAACACTCTTCAGTTTTATATCAACTGATTTTATAAAATTTTCAATTTTACATATATCAGTTTTATCCACTTTATTTTTATGTGCAGTTTCAATATATTTCAATAAGAAGTTCACTTTATCTTGAAAAGGAGCTGAAGAGTGTTCAAATAAAATGGAGCACAAATCATTTTTTTAGTACGATCGCCATGATTAGAAAATTACAAATAATTACAAACAGATATAAACCTGTCTTATATATTAATTACAGGTACTTAAATTAAATTATTTTTTAAAGGGTTATGATATTCTACCTAATATGTCTAACGTATCCTTATGTAATGAATTTTTCCTCAATAGGTCACTTTAATAAGCTACCTATTAAAGTGACCTATAGGGGTAAAAATCATTACAGTTTAAAAAATAATACCTGCAAATTTTTTAATATATGTAACAAATTTAAGAGTTAACGTTATGGATGAAAATAATAGTGCTAGGTAAATTTTCTAAAAGATGTTGAGTTTTCCCTAATTAATTTGTCACTTAAAAAACATTAGGTAGGCATGTTATATATCAATGGAAAGGTAATTTTGTCTATTTTTCAAAACTGTATATAATTTTTGAAAATTAAAAAATTCGCGAAATACTTTTTTTTAAAAAATTAAAAAATGTTTTTTATTCAGTTTTTGCGAAGATACAAATTTTTCAAACTGCAATAAAAATTTTATTTATGAATATTTTTTGATGAAATTTTACAGTTAGGTAGATTTTTTTACTCAAAATCTAAAATTAAATAAAAAGTTCGAATTTTCTTATTAGAAATCCCGGAATTCCCAAAAAAGTTTTAAAAAATCCCAAAAATGGGATTTTTTGGTTTTTTGCCTATTATATCCATACCAGGGGCGGGGTTATCGAAACCCGTTACAAAATGATTAAGAACATATTGGGTCATATAAAACAGGTCACTATAATTTGATATCGACTATGCGATTTGAGAATTTTTGCTCAAATTGAATTTTCTATAAAAAAATAGGGTTTTTTGGATGGACCTGGTCCCCTCGGTATCAAAAATTTTTAGGTTTTGTTTCATTTATCGTATTTTATGTATACAGTTAAAAAGTTTTCAAAAAGTATAAATTCTATATACATCTTCTTAGAAACTTTTTAGATAACTTAAAAAGAAAAAGATACTTTTTTCCCAAAAAAATGGCAAAAAATCGCCTTTTTTTAATTTTTTAAATTAAAATGCCTATAACTTTGGACTCAGTCATGATTTTTACATAATTCTTTCACTGCTTGATATATAAACTTGTTGTTAAGCGAATAAAAAAAGAAATGGCGAAAATCGGGAATATTTGGACCCGCTATTATCAAAAACTAAAGTAAGAACGGTAAAAATTTTAAAATTTTAATTTTCAAATGCGAATATCTCCTAAACTATAAGAGATAATTTACTGCTATGACGACATTTTTTATAGTGCTCGGAGGAGATTCTATATACGAAATTTTTTTAAATCGGAACTCAAATGAAGAAATAGGATCGTTTTAAAAATTTAACATAACCGAGGTGTCCTAATTTGAGGACCCCCCGCCGGGCCCCTGGTTGGCCTATAAGGTCCAAATTCAAAACCTAAACTCGACAACACCTCCTTTTTGTGCATACCAAATTTCATTAAAATCGGATTAACCGTTTAGAAGTTACCGAATTATTTCCCTCTTTTTTTTTTCCTATACCACTGTGCGGTGTATGGTTTATAAAAACAAAGCAGAGCGTGAGCAACAGAGCGAGAGCAGCACTAGTGTATTGTTATTGGCTAGAAACATGAAATTAAGTATGTGGAGCCTGGCTTAAGTTAGAAGCCATAAAAGGGAAATGGTACTTTTTCGTTTTTCAAAAGGTACTTTTTGAATTTTCTATAATATTCAACCTAGAAATATAAAATTAAGTATGTAGTGTCTAAAGCAGCGTTGCGCGTTCATATTGTTCTAATTACGAAGATTTTCGGCAATTCACACGTACATAACCCGATCGAAAATTAAACTCATTGCAAGAGCGTAAAAATTACAAAAATTATCTTTAGTTGCTTGACAGCATTCAACAAAGTAGGTTGATGTCGCTTTGTTTCAGAAATTGCAAACAAAATACGTAAAAACAACATCATTTGCAAACAAGAGAGTAACTTGCAAAAACTCATACACTCCAAAAACTTTTCAGGAATGCATAATAATAAAAATGCATAAAAACTATATTTTTAAAACTTTTTTTAACATTTTATATAAAAAAATCTAATCTTTTTGAAGAAATAATAATTTTTTCTTTTGTTTGGATATATTTTATGTGTCGAATTTACCATTTTACTTGTTATCATAACAAGCGTAATTAGGAAACATTTTTCTAAGTGTTTTTTTAGTATTTTCTCACCACTACAATAACAGTTTCTCTTTCTGCGCTTGGCTGGTCTAAAGTAGGTGAGAACCTAGGAACATGAAAATAAGTATGTAGATTCGGAATTAGAACTTTTTCAAAAGGTACTTTTTGAATTTTCTATAACGAAGAACTTAGAAACATGAAATTAAGTATGTAGAGTCCGGATTAGGCGAGAACACGTCAAAAGGTATTTGGTACTTTTTCGTTCTACAAAAGGAACTTTTTGAATTTTCTATAATATTGAACCTAGAAACATGAAATTAAGTATGTAGAGCCGGAATTAAGCGAGAACTGGAAAAAGTGAACTTTTTGGTAGTTTTTTTTTCTTTTTTTGTTTCCTAAAAGGTACTTTTTGAATTTTCTATAATATTAAACCTAGAAATATGAAATTATGTATATGGAGTCTGAATTAGGTGAGAACTCATAAAAGGGAACCTTTTGGCACTTTTTTGTTTTTCAAAAGGTACTTTTTGATTTTTTCTAATATTGAACCTAGGAACATGAAATTAAGTATGTAGATTCGGAATTAGGTGAGAACCGGAAAAAGTGAACTTATTAGTATTGTTTTTAAAGATACTGTTTGAAACATAAGTTAAGTATGTTCAGCCCGAAGTAAGTGATGTGAAAGAGGAGTTTTTGATACCGACAGTTTTTTAATACCACGGTGAAGGGTATATAAGATTCGGCACAGCCGAATATAGAACTTTTTTTCTATAAGTTTTAATAATTTTACAGCTGCGGAGTGGAAGGGTAAAAAATCTCAAAAGACGTGACCCTCTTTTCCGTCAAATATTTTATAGGACTAATCTAGACTAATTTCAAAAAAGTAGTTTTTATGATATGGATGAAAGGTTCAGTAATTTAAAATTCTTGAAATGAAATAGTTTTTGTTGAAGAAAACGATTTACGACTAAAGTTGATATCTTAATATTTTAAATAATAATAACAAAAAATATTTAAAAATCTGAGAAACTTATGAACACTTTATACCCCATTTACACATA